>NC_133650.1:183390506-183617152 GCF_009905375.1 Apium graveolens | reverse complement strand
CGAGATGGCAATTGCACTTGTGTTGTCACAGAAAATAGGAATCCTTTCAACTTGCAAACCATAGTCTAGCAATTGATTTTTCATCCATAAAATCTGTGCACAGCAACTGCCAGTAGCAATATATTCAGCTTCAGCTGTAGAAGTAGAAACTGAATTTTGCTTTTTACTGAACCAGGACACAAGCTTGTCTCCTAAAAATTGACAGGTTCCTGTTGTGCTTTTTCTATCAATTCTGTAACCTGCATAATCTGCATCTGAATAACCAGTTAGATCAAAGCCAGAATCTCTAGGATACCAAATGCCAAGGTTTGGTGTTCCTTTGAGATATCTGAAGATTCTCTTAATAGCTATTAAATGAGACTCTCTAGGATCAGCCTGAAATCTAGCACACAAACATGTAGCAAACATTATATCTGGCCTACTAGCTGTTAAGTACAGAAGTGAGCCAACCATGCCTCTATAACTTGAAATATCCACAGATTTTTCAGTAGTGTTTAGTTCAAGCTTAGTTGCAGTGGCCATGGGAGTTTATGCAGATGTGTAATCCATTAGATCAAACTTCTTTAAAAGATCAAAAATATATTTAGTTTGACTAATGAATATTCCATCACTAACTTGCTTAACTTGTAAACCAAGAAAGTAAGTTAGTTCTCCCATCATACTCATTTCATACTTGCTTTGCATCAGTTTTGCAAACTTTTTACAAAGTTTCTCATCTGTAGAGCCAAAAATAATATCATCTACATAAATTTGAACAAGTATGCTAGAGCCATTCACATTTCTGAAAAATAAAGTTTTATCTACAGTACCTCTTGTGAAGTGATTTTCCAAAAGGAACTTTGATAAAGTGTCATACCAGGCTCTAGGTGCTTGCTTCAGTCCATAAAGTGCTTTCAGTAGATAATAGACATACTCTGGGAAATTTGGATCTTCAAAGCCAGGAGGTTGACTTACATACACTTCTTCCTCCAAATCTCCATTCAGAAAGGCACTTTTAACATCCATTTGATAGACCTTGAAATTGGCATGGGCTGCATAGGCTAAGAAGATTCTGATGGCTTCAAGTCTTGCAACAGGAGCAAATGTTTCATCAAAATCTATTCCATCTTGCTGACAATAGCCTTTAGCAACCAATCTTGCTTTGTTCCTTACTACTATGCCATTTTCATCCATCTTATTTCTGAATACCCATTTGGTGTCTATTGGATTCTTTCCTGTAGGCTTGGGTACCAGCTTCCATACTTTATTACTTTCAAATTGGGTTAGCTCCTCCTGCATAGCTAAAATCAAATCAGGATCTAGCAAGGCTTCTTCTACCTTCTTTGGTTCTTCCTTAGACAGGAAGCTGCTGTATAGACATTCTTCTTGAGTTGCTCTCCTGGTTTGAACTCTGGAAGAAACATCACCAATGATCAGTTCAAAGGGGTGATCTTTTGTCCATTTTCTTGATTGAGGTAGATTAGTCCTAGATGAAGAGACCTCAATGTTGTCTTGATGTGTGATTGAGTTTTGATTGCTAGAAACTCCCCCTGAGTTTGTGGATCTTTGATTTGAGATTGGGGTGCTTTCTATGGGTGATCTGCCTTGACTTCCTGCTCCTTTTGATAACCCGACGGCTGGTGAATTTTGAGTACCGACGGATGAGGCAGGTTGTCTTCCGACGGATAATACAGATTGCCTTCCGACTGATGAAGCATTATATAACTCGACGGATGTTGAGTTTTGTGCTTCATTTGTAGTAGATTTATCTGCATTATCCTTAGACACTGTTTCTTAATCACCCTCATCATCACTTTCATCACTGACCATCTCAACATTGTCGAATTTGAGGCTCTCATGGTAATCTCCATCTTTTAGTCCTTCAATCTTTTTATCATCAAACACAACATGTATAGATTCAACAACAATGTTGGTTCTTAGATTGTAGACTCTATATGCTTTACCAACAACATATCCAACAAAAATTCCTTCATCTGCTTTAGCATCAAACTTCCCATTTTGATCAGTTTGATTTCTCAGAATATAGCATTTACAGCCAAAGACATGAAGAAAGTTCAGAGTTGGCTTCTTATTCTTGAACAATTGATAAGGTGTCATGCATCTTGCTTGATTAATCAGAGAGATGTTCTGAGTGTAGCATGCAGTGTTTACAGCTTCAGCCCAGAAGTATGTTGGTAGTTTTGATTCTTCAAGCATTGTCCTTGCAGCTTCAATAAGAGATCTATTCTTTCTTTCCACTACTCCATTCTGTTGTGGAGTCCTTGCTGCTGAGAACTCATGCAAGATTCCATTTTCCTCACAAAATGCTCTCATGACATAGTTCTTGAACTCAGTTCCATTATCACTCCTGATTCTTCTAACTTTGAAATCAGGATGATTGTTAACTTGCCTTATGTGATTGATGATGATTTCACTAGCTTCATCCTTGGACTTTAGGAAATAGGACCAAGAGAACTTTGAGAAATCATCTATAATTACTAGGCAAAATCTTTTCTTTGAGATTGACAATATATTGACTGGTCCAAACAAATCCATGTGAAGCAGTTGTAGAGGCTCTTCAATTGCTGAATCAAGTTTCTTCCTGAATGATGCTTTAATCTGCTTTCCTTTTTAGCAGGCATCACACAGTCCATCCTTTGTGAACTCCACAATAGGAATGCCTCTAACTAGCTCTTTCTTTACCAGCTCATTCATGGTCTTGAAGTTCAAATGGGATAGCTTCTTGTGCCATAGCCAACTTTCATCTTGACTTGCTTTACTGAGAAGACAAGTTACAGATTCTGCTTTAGTTGAGTTGAAGTCAGCTAGATACACATTTCCTCTTCTCACACCAGTGAGAACCACTTTATCATTTTGATTATTAATCACAACACAGGTTTCTTTATTGAAGGTTACTGAGTTGCCTTTATCACAAAGCTGGCTGATACTCAACAAATTGTGTTTGAGACCATCCACTAAGGCAACCTCTTCAATGATGACATTGTCCTTTGAAATCAAGCCATATCCCACAGTATAACCTTTGCTGTCATCTCCAAAAGTGATACTTGGGCCAGCTCTCTCTTCAAACTCTGTGAGCAGGGTAGAATCACCAGTCATGTGTCTTGAATAACCACTATCCAAGTACCAAAGATTCCTTCTGTTTCCCTGCACACATCAAAATCAAATCAAGTTGATTTTGGTACCCAAGTTTTCTTGGGTCCTGCCTTGTTAGCTTTCTTCTTCTGTTTCTTAGGTCTTAACTCATTTGACTTAGGAATTTCAGATTCTTCCTTAGTCATTTGGGTTGGGCCTTTGAAACCACTAGATGCAACAGAATTATTATGCATGTTATGGCTAACAGGAAATGGCATGCTTGGTGCAAACATGTTATTCCAGTAAGGCATGCTAAATGGCATTTGAGGCATATTGTATGCAGCATAATATGGATTAGGTGCAAATGGCATATTAGCAAACTGTGCATTCATGTTCTGTGTAGGCATAGCATTTACAGGCATGGGAGGCATGGCATTCATGTTAGAGAATTGAGGCTGAACAGACATGGGAGTAGGCATAGCAGATTTGCAATTAACAGACAAATGATTTACACTACCACACTTGACACAGATTTTTCTAGGAGCATATTTGTCAGGTGTGTAGTTATTATGTTTGTTAATCCCTACTTTACCATTCCTATTGTTTTTCCTTTTAGTCTCTGTTTTTACCTTTATCTTCTCAAGTCTGTCACTTAACTGTTTGACAGTCATGTGACCAACATTAGCCTTCTTCCCTTTCTTGGCTTGACTTGACTCTCCTGAAACAAAGTTCTTGGAAACAGACCCATACTTTTCATTTAGCTTGGTTAATTTGGCTTTGCTAATGGGTTTGCTCACAGCCGACGGATGAGGATTTTTATCATTCGCCGGATAACACTTTTTGTTATCCGACAGATAGTCCTCATCATCCGTCGAGTCTACATCTGTCAGCAATCCATCTACCAAAATAGGTTCTAGTTTCTCCTTATTCTTTTTCCAGGCTTCATCACAAAAAGACTCAATTCCTTGAACCTTGGTGATTTGAGCATGAACATCTCTGGATGTTTTCCATGCTTTAATCACCTCTTGTTCACGATCGAGCTGCTTCTTAAAAATTTCTTCCTTTTTCAAGGACTCAGTTAATTCCTCCTTGGCAATCTTACACTCAATTTTTAATTTCTCAAACTCAACATATTGAGACTCAAGCACATTATTCCTCTCACTTAAAAACAAGTTGTTTTCTTTGATTTTAGCATTTTCTTTAGTGAGAGACTTAAGTGTAACATGCAAATGATACAATTCTGTAGACATGTCATTTAATGCATCATTACACTCAGCTTTAGATAAATGTGCAAGGTTTGTAGTGATTACCTGATTGCTTGAGGAACTTGTCTCTGTTTCATCAGACTTGGCCATAAGGGCTAGATTGACATAGCTGACATCTTCATCTTCATCCAAACGATCAGTTGCCCAGTCATTCTCTTATGTAATAAAAGCCCTTTCCTTTTGTTTGAGTAGATCAAAGTATTTTTGCTTGTAATCTACAGACTCAAACCTTTTCTTACTGGAATCTGACTTTCTACACTCATTTGCAAAATGCCCTTCCAAGCCACATTTGAAACATTTGAATTTTGACTTATCCAGCATGTTTCTATTTGGCTTGACTGCTCCAAAGTTCTTTTTGAACTTGAGCTTGGCAAATCTTCTTGAAAGGAATGCTAGGTGCTCATCAATGTCCTCCATGTCATCTTGGCTCAATGAATCTTCACTTTCTGCAGCTAGCCCCTTACCCTTGCTTTCACAGACCTTTAAAGTTGATTCCACAGCTTCCATCTTCACTTCCTTCTCCTTTTCCAGATCAGCAACTAGTGCAATGGATCCTCCTTTCTTCTTTCCTCTCTCCATTCTTTCATCCTGCTCTATCTCAAGCTCATAGGTCTTCAGAATGCCATACAGTCTCTCCAAAGTAAACTCCTTATAATCTTGTGAGTTTCTCAATGAGACTGTCATTGGTTTCCATTCCTTTGGAAGAGATCTGAGAAATTTCAGATTGGAGTCTTTAGTCTGATAGACTCTTCCATGCAATTTAAGAGCATTTAGTAGCTTTTGGAATCTACTAAAAATGTCAGTGAGTGACTCACTTTCTTCATTGTGAAAATGCTCATATTGCTGAATCAGGAGCTGCATTTTATTTTCTCTTACTTGCTCAGTACCATCACAGATTATCTGTATTGTGTCCCAAACTTCCTTGGCAGTCTTGCAGTTGATGATGTTATCAAACATGTCTGCATCAACACCATTGAACAGAATGTTCATGGCCTTTTTATCTTTCCTGACTTGTTCAATATCAGGGTCAGACCATTCATGCCTTGGCTTTGGAACAGATGGTTCATTTCCTGTTGCAGCTCTCATTGGAACATGAGGGCCTCTTTCTACACAGTCCACATAGGCCTCATCTTGAGAAAGCATATGAAGATGCATCTTTACCTTCCAATGATGGTAATTATCTTTATCAAGAAAAGGAATCTTGACTCCAATATCTTTCTTGTTCATCTTGCTGAATTGTTTTGATCTTTAAACTCTTTGTAGATTAAGAGCTTGCTCTGATACCAATTGTTAGTCCCTTAACAATATAGAAAGAATTACAGAAGGGGGGTTGAATGGAATTCTTGAACCTTTTTCTTGAAATAAAAATGTTCAACTCGATTATGGATATATTTGTTTTGATTAGCACAATGCGGAATGTAAACTTGAATGAATCAAAACATAAGTAATTAAAAACAAGAGTCTTTAAAAACTTTCTGGTGGAATTAAACAATTCCACCAGAGATATATTTAATATATCGAGAGGACTCTGTGTGCAGAAATGCTCACAGCTGCTTACACAAAATAGAACTGCTAAGAACACAGGAAATGCTAAAGATAGTGCTTACAAAGATTTCTCTGTTATTGTTTCTTAGCTATCTCAGTTATTTTCTATTTGCTACTCTCTTGGTTTATATATTACCAAGATTACAAAGTCAAAAGAACTGAACAAATATAAAATCTAACAGTCTTGATCTTTGCTGCTTTTCGTCCTCTATTACCCAGTTAATGGGCTTCCACAGTGTGTTTGTATCCAACTCAACGGCTGTGTGTCAGCTTTCACTGTTCAACTGATGTTTGAATTCTTGATATGATCATCCGTCGACTTTCAGATCATCCGTCGATGACATGATTGATCATCCGTCGACTGCTATGTTAAACATTCATTGATAGTCATTTGATCATCCGTCGAAGCTTTGTTAATCATCCGTTGGTAGCTATTTTGGCACTTGACTTCATTTCACTTATACAGAATTACAAGACATTGCTTATGTACAGTTAATCAACCTATTCTGCATATCTAGTTAAAGTCAACATGACTTATATGCTACTTCAGATTCTATACAAAGGTGCATACAACACTGTGCTACAAACTTAGTATTACATACGCTACTCACCCGATGGATAATAAGTTAATCATCCGTCGGGACTATAATGAGTTATCCGTCGGGACTATAATTCTTATCCGTCGAGTGCTACATTATTTCACTAAGTAAAATCTACTTAGATGTTTTGTTTAGGTAATCATCAAGTACACAACATATTCACAACAACACCTATCTCTAAACGTGATTTAAATGGAAAGAAGTTTTGAATAGTGTGCTGTGACAGAATGATTTTAAAAAGAGATATGTGATAGTGATTTTTGAAAACGGGATAAGGAGGATGTTTTGATCCACCTATGTCGTGGAATGTTTTGATCCACCTATGTCGTGGAACTTTGGAAGGAGACAAAAAGGAAATTCAGTTGATCTATTGGAATTGAGTAGGAGTAATTGGCTAATTCGGTTAGGCGCTCTATTTAACCGATTAGTCCAGCGTTGGGGAAAAGACCTAGCTAGTCTTTTCCTAAGTTCCAGAACACATTTTTTCTTTTCTGGATGGCCGTTAGTCGCTGTCCGGTGATGATAGACTGATCAGCTATCTTCACCCGTTGAACGTCCAATAGGTTTAATTGATTCAGTTTTGAAATTGTTTAACAAATCAACTTGTTTGAGACAGATGATTTGAAAATGAAATAGCATGCTAAGATTTAACTATGATATTTATACACAACACACGACTGATATTATTGTTTTACGGAGCATGCTAGTTTTTAATATCCAATTTATGAATGTTTACCATGTTTTGTAAACGAGTTGTAATTTCTGATCCTATCACTATTTTATTTTAAATTGCTTTATTAGTTATTCATATAGTGGTACTGTTGAGCAATTGATTGCTCACCCTTGCAGAACGTTTTTCATATGTATTGCAGATGCCTAGGAGATTCTTCGGTGGTAGTCAGGGAAGAGTTCCAGTTTCTTCCGTGCCAGGCTCCTCTGAGGTAGTTGTATTATACCAAAGACGGTCTGTTGAGTTGTTACACTAAGTTAGTTTTGTCAGGATGGTTTGTGATAAGTTAGTCTTATGATGATTGTAACCTAAATCATGCTTAAACCTGGAAAAGGTCTTGGTAAAGGGGTCATAATTAGATTCTATCATTGAATTGATTATATTTTTGTTGTTGTTGATGACGTCAACTCCTGACCCCGGGGTTGAGGCCGTCACACTCCACTCCAAACTCATTCATTTCTTTTATTCCGATTGATATTGTTCATCCGTCGGTTAGTGATTGTAACCCGACGGATGTGCCTAACAGCAGTCATCCATCGGCTAGCCTAATTACCACCCCGATAGATGTTCCTCATCCGTCAGTACTCACTACACATACTGAAATTTCAACAATTGTTACAAGTGTAGTTGAGTTAGTAATTGTACAATCACTCTTAGGACTGAGGGAAGGGAGTGAATTGAGTGAGAGGCTGAGTTACTCTCAGGAAAAAGGAGAGGAAATGAGTGAACAAATGCAGGATATTTCTTCCATCCTGGCAAAAGAGAGTGAGAGGAGTTCCACCTTAGTAGGTGAAGGTGAGGGTGTGAGGGTGGTGAGCCTAGGAGAGCCCTTGATGCAACAAAAGAGAGAAAATGAGAAAAATGCAGGTACATGAGTCATAAGGGTGGAAACCGTTGCTAGTGAGTCAATGGATGTCAGGGAAGCAGAAAAAGAGAGACTATTTTAGCAAGAATATATATCAAGTTGTTATAGATGCTATCTCTTTGGATGCTGAGACATTTACTCATCATGTTCCAGCTTATCAAACTCTGGCTGGACAGGGCAATGAGGATGCAGAGAGGATGCTAAACCTGGTGCATACAACTGCCTCAATGCAAAGGGCAAAGTATGCCATCACTGCTATGCCATCCACAACCGGTAGTGAGTTTGAATTGGTTGAAGAATCTTTTGGGAATGATGGTGAGGATGATGGGGATGATAGCATGAGCATAGGTGGAGATGCAGATATTCTTTCCTGGATGCTAACCAAAGAATGTTCATATTCACATCTCCAATCCACCTTGTTCAAGCTTATTCATGACACCCAAACAGCCATTCAAGCATCCACCAGTGCCAGCATAAAGAGGTTACTCATAGCACATCTGGAAGCTCTACAGCTGCACAAAATTCAGGCTCTCCAACACAGTCAAAGTGTGGATGAAATTAAGCAAGAAGTTTCAGAAGTCAAACAAGATTTTATAGCAAGGTTGGATGCTAGACTTCCTGGACCACTATGACTGAGATAACACATAAATTGAGAAAAGAAGCTGATTTGAACAGGCTGGTTGAAGCTATTGACTCTAGGCTGACAAATATGGCGAAGTTAGTGGCCAAAATTCTTGAAAATCAGGTGGCTCAAACCAGTTTGCTTCAACAGTTGGTGGCTGCACAACTCCCTACTTCTCATGAACTTGATGCTAACAAAAAGGGGGAGAAAGAGTCACTCATCCCAGTTAGTTGATAAGTGGCATTTTATACCACTTAGAGCGTTTCATAACGGCTTGAATTGATGCCTTGAACTCGAGTATTTTGTGTATTTAACGCATTTTCGAGTGTTTTTGCATTTCAGGGTGTAACTTGCTTAGATAGGAGAATTTCATCAAAATAAGCCTAAGGATGTGCTTGGGATCAGTTGTGGGGAGTTGAGCGAGGAAATCAGCAAAATCAGAAGCACACTTAGGAAAATTCCAGAAGGCTTGCAGGCACCCGCCTGGAAGGAGCAGGCGACCACCTGGTAGCAGGTGCCCGCCTGGAAGGAGGAGGCGGCCGCCTGGGTTCGTAATTTCAGAATCTGATTTTTAGAATTCAAGTTTTAATGGCCTTCTGTTGGCGCTGTTTCTTGTGGACTCGTATATAAACCTACCGGGGAGACGTTTTCAACAACAAGCAACAAGGAGAGAAGATCAAGAAGACCGTTTTAGCACGCAACAACGAAGAAGATGAAACATATGTTTATCTTGTGATTCTTTTAATTCGTTGTAACAGTGGATGCTAGTTTTATTTACTCTTTGTACCTTAATACTCTTGTGACGTACTCTGTTTTTATTAAGTATTTTTATTAGTTTATATCGTTGTGTTATTATCATGTTTTATATGAACCCATGGTGATGATGAGTTCTATTATGGGCTAATTGTGATCATGGGATCATAGCGGATTTACTATGGATTTCTTTAGTTAATTGTTTAATACCTTGGTATGTGGTGATTGTATGATATCTAGCATAGGTTGTGCTTATTCGTCTTATGTGTGTCGTGAACATATAAGATAGTTTGTTAAGCGATAGTGAATCTTGAGATTTAGAACTTGCCATGCTAGCATAGGTTCATGTATTGTATGCATGATTAGTGGGTGTAATAACCTCAATTTTTGGAATTTTTGAAACCCTTATGAATAGTGTTTTGCTGATTATGCTGATTAAGAAAACTTTTCATGCCATACTATGAAGGGGTTCTTTTATGGATATTCTGAGATTTTATTGGTACTCTATATGATATATAAGTGTATGTAAAGATCGTCAGAATCCAAATTTGAACCTTTTGATTTTTCCCGAAAATCCACCAGATATCGAAAGAATTGAGTATAAGGTAACAGGATAAAAAGGATTTAAATTCAAGGATTTTAAAAGAGGATCATAAAAGGAATATAATGTATTGAGAAAGGTTAAGGGAACCTAAGTAATAAGATCACGGGTATGATCCCTCAAACGATAAACAAAAACGAAAGTTAAGCGAACCGTATAACAGATCAGCGGTCATTAGCCAAATAATTAAAAGCTAATCAAGGAGGTTAGGGATGATGATGTCATCAAACCAACAAGATGACATAGGAAAGGTGACATAAGCATGACATAAGGGAAGGAGGTGTGGTTGATTTATAACCACACAATTTTTCATGGTTAAAAAATGATTAAAACAAAACAAAAATCAACCAACCAAGGCAAATCAAAACAAATCACAAAAACACAAAAGCTCTTCCCTTTTCTTCAAAGAAAGCTCTCGGCTTTTTCCTTATTTTAAGAGAAGAATTTTCAAAAATCAAGATCCAGCCATTGTTAAATCACAAGGTAATTATCCAAGGTCCCTTATGATTAGTTATGGCTATCCTAGAAGTTTGAGCCTCCAATTCTTCATGATTCTCTTCCAATAAATCAATAAAGAAGATAATGAATAGTGTTTTCAAGATTTCTAACTTGGTTTTCTTTGTTTTTCCTTTATGATCCAAGCATTCATAAGCTATCTCAAGGCTTCTTAAGGCTTCCTAGCTACTCTAATCACTTCAAGGAAGGTATAACATCTCCAAACCCTAACCTTACTTTGAATATTAGGATGGTTTTGATTGTTATGGTAAAAGAGAAGCTTGATGCTTGTATGTTTAGAGTTTGGGTTGGAGTTGTAGTAATTTAGATGTTGAAATCTTGTTAATTAGTTAAAGAACTTAAGTGAACTTTTAGTTCATGATTGGGAATAAGTATAAATTGTTAATGTTGAGTTGTTGGGGCTGTTATGATGTAGTATGGATGGAGTTTTGATTGGGTTGTGATTATGGATTGATTGTGGGTTGAATTGGAGTGTTTTAAATTTGGGTAATCGCGTAAACATAGCCGTCGTAATGTCCGGTTTACTTTAGGCTGTTTTTATTCTTAACATTAGGACCCGTGAACTCACTGCTAGGTTTTGACCATTGCCAGGATTAGATAGTTCATGTTACGAGTTTCGTTTTGATATGTAGTTCGTTTGATTCCGATGTACGGTTTAGGAGAAACGACCGTTTTAAGTAACGACGTTTCGCGACCGAACCATTACCCGTATAACTGTTGTTGTGATGTATATGTGTATATGCATGATCTTGTGATAAATGCATATTTGTTATTAGCAAATTCTTGCGATATATTGGAGCATGTGATATGGTATATATGCATGCCTGTTTCGTATTCTTGATTTATATATATGTTGGTTCAAATGCTTATTAGTGGCATAATACCTATGCTAAAGATAAGCAGTAGTTGCGTATACCCTGAGTATAGGGGACCCAAAGGTGAACCCTTTTCTAAAACCGGGAGTAGATGTTCCCGAGTATATGATATATATATTTATATATATAAATATTGATATGGTTTTTAAAAACTATTAATCGAATAAGGTTTATTCGATAACTTTATATTATTTAATGAATATTACTTGAATATTCATTCAAGGACTTATGACTCGGTTTATTTTATTTAATGAATAATATTTTGAATATTCATTTGAGGACTTATGACTCCGCTTATTTATTAAATAATATTCTTTATTTTATTAAAGAATAATGTTTCGATAATCAAACTTATTTTCGATTATTCAAATAAAGATCATACTTTCGTATAAGTATATCTTTGGTTATTAATATCCATTTCACGTATGAGTTTTAAAACTTTTACTTCAATTATTTTTATAAGGATTATCCTTATGGAAATATTATTTAAATAATAATATTCAGATATTTTCTAATATATTGGGACTGATTTATTTTATTAAATCAGCATTACTCCAAACATTCTTAAAAATGTTTTCGAGTCTTCAAAATGATTTTTAAAAGTTAGAGCGGATCCCAAAACTCATTTTTATATTTAAGATCTTCCTTTCAAGGGGATTTAAATACTCGCTCAAAACCTGAGGGATCCGGCTCTGTGGTGTATTTTATATTCGCAACGTGGTTGCTGTTTTGAGACAACAATTTGATTACTTGCCCAATGTTCGGGAAGTAAGTCCATCTGATTGAGTCGGCATAAGCGACAGGCCGGGGTACGGTCTATGAAGGTGTAAGAGGCTGGGTGACAGTCCATCCACGCGTGAGTGGCCGGGTAACGGTCTAGCGCGAGGTCCGAATGCGGCCAGGGTGATGACCGGCGATGAATTCATCCATCTACAGTAGAAAATGTTACTTATTGGTATCTTTGCATGATCAGCAAGATATCGGGTTTATGCCAAAATTCTTTTCTTTCCAAATTCATTGGATATTGTAACTCCGTTCATACTTTACATGACAGAGGTTTTCAGGAAATGTATGAGAGATATATATGGATATATATATATATATATATATCGGGACTTAATGAAGTATCTCGTAACTTCATTTCTTTTGAATGATTTTTCAAAGATTGAATCTATTCAAACCTTTTCTTGTAGTCTCATCTATGTGATGAACTTTTGAAACTGATGATACCTTGAACGGTGGTAGTTCAAGTAGTATCCGGAAAAGATATAAGTATATTGGAGTATCTTGTAACTTCATCTTTTCAACTTATATCTGGTTAATGATTATCTTATGCATGACGAAGATTTTCACAAAAACGTTGAGACAAGGTTAGATATATGAGATCACCTTGCAACGATATTTTTATACAGTTATAAACTGGAACTCTGTGTACATTATACATGTCAGAGGATTTCAAAGATTTTGAGTAGTATATATGTATATATATACTGAATATTTTGCGACTTATCGTGTTAAGATATCAACTTGGTTCATTTCTTCTTGACCAAGACTTTCATGAGTACTATGAGAATGCTCATATATTGTTAATTATTATACATATTATTTCGGCGGGCTTGTTGCTCACCCTTGCTTTCTTCTTTCATCACACAACAATAGATAGACAAGATGAACAGGACCAAGCTCCCAATTCACGAACGGATAGGAAACGTTCCGCAGTTTCCTGTAGGCGTTGATGCCACTGTAGCCGAGGTAGTAACTACCAATAGGCTAGGTTTTCAACTGTTGATGTACCAGACTTATGTATATTTATGAATTGTAATAATGGCAAGGAATATGTAAATTTATTCAGAAACCCTTTTAAGGTGTAATGGTTTATAATTGTGGAATAAAATTACTTGCATTATTTTTGGTATTCATCTCTGAGACTATAACTTGTGGTGTGTGTGTATATTGTGGGGTCACGGTATGTAGTAGTTGGTTGTTTATTAAGATTAAGTGTTATTAAGGGAAATGGAACTCGTGACAACCCGGATCCCGGACCCCGAATTTGGGGGTGTTACAGTGGGTAACTCTAACCGTTTTACTTGCCCAGTGTAATTATAATGAATAACTTGCGCTTAAATCGTTATGTTGTCAAATTCTGTAGACATATAGGGTCTCAACATAATTGATGCCTATTCAACTTCTATCTTAATTGTGGATGCTTGGTAGAATGGTATTCGTACAACAAAAGTTGGCATCTATTAGTTTCGTGTTGTTCGATTAATATCATCACCATTACATGCTAAGGGTAATGAAAATAACTATTGAATGAAATAGTAATGAAGTTATGATATCATGTGTGTTTAATATTGATAACTTAAGTGTTTAATTCTCGTAGTTAATATTAGTTAATCAACCTTAATTGTTATTGTCTTGACATTGAAGAGTAATCATACATTGGTGAGTAAGTGTTAATTAAATATAATTAATCAGAGTCTCTGTGGGAACGAACTAGAAATCATTCTATATTACTTGTGAACGCGTATACTTGCATGATTTATTTAGCGCATACTTTGTGCCTAACAAGTTTTTGGCGCCGCTGCCGGGGACTCGGTGTTAATTTATTTAGTTTATGTACTTGCCATCAGTGGTCATTAGGATTCATTGATTAAGACTCATTACTTACTGCTTCCGATTGTGTTTCAGGTACTCTAGTGAGCGTTTATGCAAACACGTTCTCGCACCCGCAAGAGAAATCTAGATACGGCTGAGGAGACATATACAGCTCTTGACTTTTTGGAGAAGATAGTTTTTAAAGATTCGGATAAAGAGAGTGAAAAGAAAGAACCTGTAACAATGGGTGATCATATAGTTCCAACTGATCCAGCTATTATGGACTTTTCTCGGCCTAAAATTGATGACATTCAGTCAAGCATCATTCATCCGGCTATTCAGGCCAATACTTTTGAAATCAAGCCGGGCACTATTCAGATGGTGCAGAATTCTGTTTCTTTCGGAGGTGCTGCAACTGAAGATCCCAACATGCATATCAGGAATTTTGTCGAGATCTGTAGTACTTTCAAGTATAATGGTGTTCCTGATGAGGCCATCAAGTTGAGGCTTTTCCCATTCTCTCTAAGGGACAAAGCTAAGGACTGGTTACATTCTTTACCGGCTGGGTCCATCACTACTTGGGAAGATCTCGCGCAAAAATTTCTGGTGAAGTTCTATCCAATGGCGAAGACTGCAGCTATGAGGAGTGTTCTTACTCAGTTTGTGCAACAACAAGGAGAATCTATGTGCGAAGCTTGGGAGCACTACAAGGAGATATTGACAAAGTGTCCACATCATGGTATGCCTGACTGGATGGTGATCACTGGTTTCTACAATGGTTTGGGGGCCCAATCTAGGCCCATGCTCGATGCAACTTCTGGAGGCACTTTGTGGGCCAAAAGCTATACTGAATCCTATAATCTCATTGAAACGATGGCTGCAAATGAATATTAAAACCCAACTCAAAGGATGATGCCTGAGATGGTAGCATGTATTCTGGATGTTGATGCAGCGCAGCTCCAAGCGCTATCTCTGAAGGTCAATTCTTTAGCCAACTATGGAGTCAATCAAATAGCTATTGTCTGTGAGCTTTGTGCAGGCGCTCATGCTACGGATCAGTGTTTTCTTGTTAATGAATCTGTTCAGTATGTGAACAATTATCAGCAACCCCAGCAGCCTGTGCCAGCTACTTATCATCCTAATAACAGAAATCATCCCAATTTTAGCTGGAGCAATAATCAGAATGCTGTTCAGCAACCATATCAGCAAGTTGCAACTAAACAGTTTAATCCACGTGGATTCCAGCAACCTCAGCAATATGCTCAAAGGCAACAATATCCTCAACAAGGAGGTGCTGCTCCACCTTCTAGTGCTGATTTTGAGGAGTTAAAGCTGTTGTGCAAAAGTCAGGCTGTTTCGATCAAGACCTTGGAAAATCAAATTGGACAAATAGCCAACGCCTTGCTCAATCGTCAACCTGGAACACTTCCCAGCGATACTGAAGTGCCAAGCAGGAAGGAAGCTAAAGATCAAGTCAAAGTTGTCACCTTAAGATCTGGAAAAGTTGCTGATGCTGAAAAAACAAAAGATGGAGAAGTTGAAGTTGTAGATGAAGAAGAAAAGCAAAAGGAGAAAGAGGGGGAACCAAGGAAGACTACTATTGAACACACTCTGCCTGAGGGTAATACAGGGGTGAAACAGCTCTATCCTCCACCACCTTTTCCTAAGAGATTGCAAAAACAAAAGATGGACAAGCAATTTAGTAAGTTTGTGGAGGTGTTCAAGAAACTTCACATCAACATACCTTTCGCTGAGGCTCTGGAGAAAATGCCTAGTTATGCGAAATTCATGAAAGGTATTCTTTCAAGGTGAAACTGGATGATCTTGATACCGTTGGTCTGAGGGAAAACTGCAGTGCTGTGCTGCAACAAAAGTTACCTCCAAAGCTTAAGGATCCAGGTAGCTTCACCATTCCTTGCACCATTGGCAAGTTGTCATTCGACAAGTGCCTATGCGATTTGGGAGCAAGCATCAATCTGATGACATTGTCTATCTTCAAAAATCTGAATTTGCCTGATCCAAAGCCCACCTACATGTCTCGACAATTGGCTGATCGTTCGATTACATACCCACGAGGCATCGTGGAGGACGTGCTAGTAAAGCTGGACAAGCTCATCTTTCCTGCAGATTTTGTCATTCTGGATTTCGAGGAAGATAAGAAGATTCCCATAATCTTGGGAAGACCTTTCTTGGCTACAGGCCGTACCTTGATAGATGTGCAAAAAGGTGAACTTACTATGAGGGTGCAAGATCAGGATGTGACATTCAATATGTTCAATGCAATGAAATTCCCTACGAAAGATGATGAGTGCTTCAAGATGGATTTCGTCGATTCTGTAGTTATTTCAGAACTTGATCATGTGCTAAGGTCTGATGCCTTAGAAAAAGCCTTATTGGGGGAATTTGACAGTGATGATGAGGAAGGCAATGAGAAGTTACAATATCTAAATACTTCTCCTTGGAAATGAAAGCTAGACATGCCATTTGAATCTCTTGGTAATACTGATCTCAAGAATGCTGAGGGAAAGCTCAAACTATCTATTGGGGAAACACCTACTTTGGAGCTTAAACCATTGCCTGAACACTTAAGGTATGCTTTTTTAGGTGATGCATCTACTTTACTTGTTATTATTGCATCTGACCTTTCAGGTAGTGATAAGGACAAGCTCTTGAGGATTTTAAGAGAATTCAAATCGGCCATCGGATGGACTATAGCAGATATAAAAGGGATCATCCCTTCGTATTGCATGTATAAAATTCTGCTAGAGGAAGGTAGCAAGCCAACTCTTAAGCAACAGAGAAGGCTTAATCCTATCATGAAAGAAGTGGTGAAGAAAGAAATTCTAAAGTGGCTAGATGCAGGAATTATATATCCTATTTCTCACAGTTCTTGGGTAAGCCCCGTGCAATGTGTACCTAAGAAAGGAGGTATTACTGTAGTAGCAAATGAGAAGAATGAGCTCATCCCCACTCGAACAGTCACGGGATGGAGGGTATGCATGGACTACAAAAAGTTGAATAAAGCCACAAGGAAGGATCACTTCCCTCTTCCATTTATTGATCAGATGCTTGACAGGTTGGCTGATCATGAGTATTATTGTCTTCTGGATGGCTATTCGGGCTACAATCAGATTTGCATTGCACTAGAAGATCGAGAGAAGACTACTTTCACTTGTTCATTTGGCAAGTTTGCTTTCCACAGAGTTTCTTTTGGCTTATGTGGTGCACCTGACACTTTTCAGAGATGCATGATGGCTATATTCTCTGATATGATTGGAAATAATATCGAAGTTTTCATGGATGAGTTCTCCGTCTTTGGATATTCGTATGATGAATGCTTGAATAATCTCCGTTTGGTGCTCAAAAGGTGTGTGGAAACCAATCTAGTGCTCAATTGGGAAAAATGTCACTTCATGGTGCAATAAAGCATCATTCTTGGGCACAAGGTCTCTAGTAAGGGTCTTGAGGTGGATAAAGCCAAGGTGGGAGTCATTGAAAATCTTTCGCCACCTATTTCTGTGAAAGGAATCCGTAGTTTTCTTGGTCATGCGGGTTTTTATCGGCGTTTCATCAAGGACTTCTCTAAGATATCTAAGCCATTGTGCAACTTGCTCGAGAAAGATGTGTCGTTCAAATTTGATGAAGAATGCTTGGCAGCATTCGAGACTCTAAAGAAGAGTTTGATCACTGCACCAGTTATTACGGCACCTTATTGGAGAGAACCTTTGGAGATGATGTGTGATGCAAGTGATTATGCAGTGGGAGCAGTTCTTAGGCAGCGGAAGTCTAATATCTTTCATGTGGTCTACTATGCTAGTAAGACACTAAATAAAGCTCAACTGAACTACACCACTACTGAGAAGGAGCTCTTGGCTATAATTTTTGGTTTCAAAAAATTTTGATCTTATTTACTTGGGACAAAGGTGATAGTGTTTATAATGCCTCCTAACATGAATGCGGCTCAAAAGAAGAAGTTTTTGCATGAGGTGAAGTGGTACATGTGGGATGAACCATATTTGTTTAGACAATGAGCTGACTAGATCATCAGGAGATGTATCATATTCTATGAGACGGAGGGGATATTACGAGACTGTCATTCCATAGTTTATGGTGGACATTATGGTGGTGAAAAGACAGTAGCTCGTATTCTTCAAGCAGGTTTTTTCTAGCCTACATTATTTAAGGATACACATCAGTTCATTTTAAGGTATGATCATTAACAAAGAGTTGGGAATCTTACCAGAAAGGATGAGATGCCTTTAAATGTGATACTTGAAGTTTAGGTCTTCGATGTTTGGGGAATCGATTTCATGGGACCATTTATCTCATCCTGCAATAATCAGTACATCTTGCTGGCAGTCGATTATGTCTCAAAATGGGTAGAAGTCAAGGCTCTACCAACTAATGATGCAAAGGTAGTGTTGAGTTTTCTTCAGAAGCAGATATTCACAAGGTTTGGAATGCCACGAGTTATCATAAGTGATGAAGGGTTGCATTTATGCAATTGTAAGTTCACTTCTATGATGCAACGCTACAATGTGAATCATCGCATTGCCACTGCCTATCATCCGCAAACTAATGGTCAAGCTGAAGTGTCTAATAGAGAGATCAAGCACATTCTAGAGAAAGTCGTTTGTCCGTCAAGGAAAGATTGGTCTTTGAAGCTCGATGAAGCTGTTTGGGCTTATAGAACAACATACAAGACTCCACTTGGGATGTCCCTATTTCAGCTTCTCTATGGTAAGGGATGTCATTTACCCGTGGAGCTTGAGCATAAGGCTTATTGGGCATTGAAGAAGTTAAACCTTGATCTAGATGCAGCTGAGAATAAGCGAATGCTTCAGTTAAATGAACTTGATGAATTTCGACTTCAAGCGTACGAAAATAACAAAATGTACAAGGAAAAGTAAAAAGGTGGCACGACAAGAAGCTATCTCCTAAGTCATTTGTGCCGGGGAAACAAGTTCTTCTATTCAACTCTCGTCTCCGACTTTTTCCTGGAAAGTTGAAATCACGGTGGTATGGACCATTTATCGTGAAAACTGTGTTTCCACATGGAGTGGTAGAGATTTTTGAGAATGATCTGGGCCAAGCATTCAAAGTAAATGGTCAGAGATTGAAGCACTATTATGGGGATACGGCAAACCGTGAAATGGTTAGTCATGTTTTATTGTCAACTTGAACGCATAACTCTACGTCAAGCTAATGACGTAAAAGAAGCGCTTCTTGGGAGGCAACCCAAGATATGAGACCATAGGAACCTTTAGAATTTAGTACTCTATCCAAAAACCCAAAAAAAATCAGAAAAATGTGGCAGTAATTTTTTTTTCCAGAGACCTTGCAGGCGCCCGCCTACTAGGACCAGGCGCCCGCCTGCTGGTGCCAGGAGACCTCCTGTGGACATGAACCTTGAAAAAACAGTTTTCAGCCTATAAAAAAACAGAAAAAACAACAAAAACAAAAAACCACAGCCCACAATCCCCATTACCCACGATTTTCTACCTACAAATTAGCCATAATCCCACTCCAAATCAATTTCTAACCCTAAGCCTACCCTATATATACATACAACCTCATATTACACCTATCATATACTTTCAACTCTCAAACTCTCTCCTACACACCTAACACAAACTCTCAAGCCCTTATTTTCAGTTTTCATGGCACCAAAAAGATCGAGAACTATGGGTAGCAGCAGCACCGATCCGACTGCTACTGATTCGTCGAGGAGAACTGCTGCGAGGCCCCGATTGTTGGATAGGGATGCTGAAGATGAGTATGCTAAGCTGTTAACTAAGCAGATTATGAAGGAGAGGGGGTTCTTACCATCGGGGAGGGATGGTGAGTTGTTACCGATGATTGTAGAGAATGGATGGATTACTTTCTGCGAGTCACCTGAGGCTGTACCGATGAGTGTTGTTTGCGAGCTCTATGCGAACGCCAAGGCCGACAAGAATGAGTTTTCTATTGTTCGTGGGCTTACTGTTGATTATCAGCCTGACGCGATTCGTCGAATTATTGGGTAGCGACAAAAGAAACCCCAGGAGGAGAATTAGAATGAAATGGCCCCTGAGGATTTTGATTCAGACTTGATTATTGCTACTTTCTGTCAGCTGGGCACGGTGTGGAAATTTAAGAAGGGATCTAACGATTATCGTTCTTTCCCTGCTGTCGCAATGAAAAGTATGCTCGTGCTTGGAATGCATTTATTTATGCTAATATTCTTCCTTCTTTGCATGCACATGAGGTTACAGTTGAGAGAGCCAGGAAGTTGTGGGGGATTCTGAATGGGGAGTATTATGTGGACCTTGGTGAGTTCATCTACCAAGGGATTTTGAAGTTTTTGAGGGGGAAGTCGCAATACAATATCCCGTATGCCTCTATTTCACTAAGTTGTGCAAGGCAGTTGGTGTCCATTGGCCTTCTTATGAGCAGCTGCAGATGTCGGCCGCTCCTATTGATTTATCGACGTTGAATGCGATGCAGGAGTGGACGGGTGGAGATCCCGAGTCACATGGTTTGGGATATCACATCCCAGGAGGACGTCCAGCAGCTGGTGCTACCATGGCTAGGTCCAGTCAGGCTCAGGGAGAGGCAGGTTCTTCGAGAGGCCAGGGAGGAGATGGTTCGGGATTAGTTGATGTCCAGTACAAGAGGCATTTCAGGATGGATGTGATGTATGAATCGCAGAGTAGGTTTGCGCAGGAGCTCACCCTAGCGCTTGGGACTGCATTTAGAGGCCTTGGAGCTGACATCCAGTGGCCCGTTTTTGGTGAGGATTCTGCTTATCCACCTCCTGACACTCCACCCTCTGAGGGTGATGATGATGATGATTCTGAGTAGGTATACCCTGTGTTCCTTTCTATTACCTTCATTGGGGACAGCGAAGATTTTAAGTTTGGGGGTGGTAGTTAAGGAACATATTTGTGTGTGTGTCATGTATTTATATTTTCATGTTAGTTTAGTTCATATAGTTGCATATTTTGCAAAATAGTTTTTTTTATATAGATTTTTTTATTTTATAGCTTTATTTATCATGTCATATAGCTTATGCATATACCATGATCCCTTTTGTGTTGCTTTACCGATTGATATGTGATATTGATCCGAGTGTAGTAATAGCGCTAGAGTGATGTTGAATCTTTTTAGGTTGGCATGCATGCTAGAAATACTTGTAATTTCACTAAGTCTTATAGTATGCTTAATGACTAGATTGTTGTCATGGTTTGATGGTTTTTGAGGTGAATCTATTGCTTATGCTTAGAATGTATGATAGGCTCTTAATGATAAAGGCATGAAAAGATAAAATTGGAGTACAAATTGGAATTCATTGCTAGTTGTGGCTAGGCGTCAAATGGCTAGTAGCTGACTCGTATTGTATACGAGTAGTCTAGGGTTGAGCAAGATGGAGCGAAACACACTTGCTCAGAAATTGGAAAAAAATTGAAAAAAAGAGTAAAAAAAGAAAAGAAAAAATATGGTTTAATGCACAATTGATCACGAGTGAGCTCTTTGGTATTCGAGTTATTAAGTTCTTAGGGGACTTTGTGCCTAGTGACCTAAGGCTTTTATAGTCTGGGATCCGCTAACCTAACGCTTGCTAAATGGATACCATTGCATAAGTCTTTTGTGGACCTCACTTATTGCATGATGAAATAAGCATTTATTTATGTGTTAAATAAAAGCATGATTCCGTAATAAACTCCAATAATCTTGAAGTGTTATAAGTCAATTTTTGTCTAGAATATATTCTTCGTATAATCTTGTGATTGCCTTGAGGATAATTAAGTTATGGTGAATGATCTAGTTTCGAAGCATATCTGTTAAGCATTCGCACACACCATGTTTCTAGTTGTATGTTAGCTTGCGTGATTTGATTGATCTCTAGTCGCCTAATTGCATTTGTTGATATGTCATGTGTTGGTTGGTTTAGTCATCGCGATGGGGATCGCTGCATTCATATAGTTTGCATTCATGCATAATTTTATTCTGAGTTTGTGTCTGTGTTGCTTGAGGACAAGCATTGATTTAAGTTTGGGGCTGCAATCAGTGGCATTTTATACCACTTAGAGCGTCTCATAACGGCTTGCATTGATGTCTTGAACTCGAGTATTTTGTGTATTTAACGCGTTTTCGAGTGTTTTTTCATTTCAGGGTGTAACTTGCTTAGATAGGAGAATTTAATCAAAATAAGCCTAAGGATGTGCTTGGGATCATCCCTATTTATTTCATCAAAATAACTATTGAATGAAGTAGTAATGAAGTTATGATCTCATATGTGTTTAATATTGATAACTTAAGTGTTTAATTCTCGTAGTTAATATTAGTTAATCAACCATAATTGTTATTGTCTTGACATTGAAGAGTAATCAAACATTGGTGAGTAAGTGTTAATTAAATACAATTAATCAGAGTCTCTGTGGGAACGAACTAGAAATCATTCTATATTACTTGCGAACGCGTATACTTGCGTGAATTATTTAGAGCATGCTTTGTGCCTAACATTAGTCAATGGGACTCAACAAGTGAGGGGGAGAAAGTGCTCAACATCCAAGGAAGTAAAATAATTGTGCCAGCAATTGCTTTCACTAAGCCACCAGCTATGGATGACATTGATCTCATCAATCTAGCAACAGCAAAACTGAAATCAAATGATAATTTAAAAAAGATTGATATAGCAGTAGTTGAGAAGGAGCTGGATGAAAAATGGAAGAAGATTGATGAAGACATTCAAAAGAAATTTGGTCAGATATAGAAACTAGACAAGATCTTTCATCACCACTCACAAGTCAAGCAAATCTCAGTGAATGAAATGAGTCTAGGTAGCTTGGAAAAGGCCAAACTTCATGTATCAAATCTCCAAACGCTAATCTAATTCTGAAGCCTAAAAAGAACTATCCAAAGTCATCAGACAAGAATCCCTTGGATATCATGTTTCAGACTCCAAAACCAGATGAAAAGAAGCTGGTTGGCAAGGTCCATAGCATTTTACAAAGATCCATCTGATTTAGTACAAAAGAAGAGAATTGCCAAAATTTACAGGAATGAAAAAGAGATATGTGTGGTGGCTGGACACCCTCAGTTTGCAGCAGCAAAAAGGGAAGAAAAAGAAAGAATTAAGGAAGAAAAGAGGCAAGCTGCTTTAGATGCTAAGAAGCTAAAACAGAAGAAAGAGAAAACTGCTATAGTAGCCAAGCTTCAAGCTGTGAAAGCTGCAACTGAAATCTCTGAAAAACCACCTGTGATTACTGAAGCTCAGGATCAGCAAATGTAAAATGAACCTCCATAAAAAAGAAAATTCAGATACAAGCTTCACTCCAAAAGAAAATTAGACTTTAGTGATGAGGAAATGGAAGACTATATTCCCAAACAGTCTACAACTTGAACTCAAACATCCAAGCCCTCAGTGGTACATGAGGAATTCAGGGTGGATCCAACAAAGAATTTTCATGGTGAGCCTATAATTCCCAAGGATGAGCCAATAGATTGGGAAAGTTTGCCAATTTCTGAACTCAATTTACATATCTTCAACAAGCCAGAGAAGATAAATATAAGAGCAACCAAGAAAGTCAAGCCTGTGACTCCCAGAACCAAAACCTTAGCCAAAACTCAACCAACAGTCAACAAGGGAGATCTTTTATATATTTATGACATCAAGGAGTTTTCATATTTAAACCTCTATTTGGATGAATTGGAAGAAGTAAGAGGGATTGATGCTCACAGACATCTTCCTGAAAGACTAGTGTTTAAGTACAAGGGAGGGAAAGAGATCACATGGCCTCTTCACAGGATTCTTCAAGAAATCCAATCTATACTGATAAAGGTCTTCTCATCCTTCAAGAAAAACTTTGGTTTCAATGTAACTGCAAGGAAATTGGTCCTAAAGAAGATAGAAGATCTAAGGAGTAATAAAGCCAAGAACACTTCCAAAAACTCTAACAATTGCCTTCACAGGAAGTAGAGTGCATTTAAGGCCTTATTGGATGATGGAATTCATGGATGACAAGGGTGTTAGAAGATTCTTCAGACTGGATGACCAATTGAGTATCTCTAGCAATGAGACTCTATTGGAGATGCAAGAAAAGCTGGATCTATCTGAAGCTGATGAACTTGAATTCCACATACAACTCCAGAATTAAATAGAAGAGAATAACAGGAAGCTTGGGAAGAAATCCCGGCAATCAAGGAAATAGAATCATCTGCTCAGTCTAGAGGAGCACCTTGATAATGATTGTGAGAACTCTTTGAAAACTTTGCTTTGTTTAATTTTCAATAAAATTTGTAGCACTTACCAGTTTTATGTACTATATTTTAATCTATGTATTTGGGGTATTTTGTTATCATCAAGTTTCTCTTAATTTATGGCTACAATTCTAGTAGACATAAATTGGGGGAGAGTTTTAGAAATATGTTGTGAACGTGATAGTAAGTTAAACAAAACACCTTGGTAGATTTAACTTAGTGAAATTTTTAGCTCTCGACGGATGTTCTAATATAGTCTTAACGGATGAACTTTATAGTCCCGACGGATGAAAATTTGACATCCATCGAGAGTGTAGCTTATATAATAAGTAAGTACTGTAGCACATTTCTGCAAACACCATGTTTTAGTCTAGTAGATTATGTAGGATTCTCTAAGTCATGTTGACTACTAGATTGATATGAAGAATAGGTTGTCTAATTGTAAATATGAGATGTCTTATAATTCTGTATAAGTGAAATAGAGTCAAGTGACAGATAGACTCCCGACGGATGATCTACAAGGCTCCCAACGGATGACCAACATATTCCCGATGGATGTTCAACATAATCCCGACGGATGATCATATTCAAATTAGCTGTTGATAGTGACAACACAGTCACATGAGTCGGGTGTTTGCAAAAGGAATGTGTCAGCCTGTTAAGCAGGATTTGGAGAACAAAGAAGCATTACCATTTTTATGCAAATGTGAAGATATTCAAAGATGCTGGAATAGAGTAATGAAGTAGCATGGAGTTAGACTAGATTTTATTTTGTTTTATTATCTTGTCTTACTGTCATGTAACTTGGTGATATATAAACCAAGTGTAGCAAGTAGAACAAATAACTAAGCAAGCTTATTTTTCAGAGAAATCTATCAAGCTGTATTCTGTAGGAATTTCTCTGTAGTTTTGTTTGTTCAACTTAAAAAGCATCTGTGAGCTATTCAAAGCTTCACAGAGTTCTCAATCTGATATATATATCTAGTGGATACTTTCAAATCCACCAGAAAGTTTTAAAGCTTGTGTTTTATTACTTGGTGTTTTGATTTCTATTACTTCTTCATTCCGCATTACAGCAAATCAAACACTATTATATATATTAAGTTAGAACAATTTTAAAATCTCAAAAAGTAGCCAGAATTACATTCAACCCCCCTTCTGTAATTCTTGTTGTATTGTTAGGGAATAACATTAATTTATGTCTCATTATATATATCTTGCTTAGCATTCGGCTCACCTCTTGCTTGATGTTATTTCAGCTAGCAAGTATGGTTAGATTCAAGCAGACTGCTCGTAAGTCTATCAGTGGAAATGCTGAGCCATATGTGAGAGCTCCAGGTAGTATAGCCAGCGTGTATGTGAGGACCAGTAGTTATTAAAAATCTGTAATAGTTGTTAGTGTTGGACTGTACAAGCGCTGAACCTTTGTGATCTTGGATTATGTTGTAAACAGCCATTTGTAATAATTATGTTTATCAATTGTTATCTTTTGGTTATATTTTCGGGCTGTGACAGTAGTCTTGTTTGAAGACACTCTCAGGCATGCCTATGTAATTAACAGTTATGTAACTATTTCTTCACATCCGTTGATAAACTTCTTCAAGTATCTATTGATTCATTATGACTTCTATTTTCATGAATCAGTGGATAAGTTATACATAATCACCTAACTTTTTTATAAAAAATCCTAACTACGAAGCAAATTTAGCAGGCTACCTAATCAACCGATACTTTGTAAGATTAATATAATTTGAATAGTTTATAAAAATACAGATAATGTCTAGTTTAAGTGTTGTTATCCTCATATTACATGTACAATTCCCAACAATTGTTTATCTTGTTAGATTGGTGACACTATTGTTGTACTAAAACGGGTTAACAAATTTGGAACCATTTTTTTTAACATATAATCGTAGCTTCTATTTTTTCTTAATAAAGCCCACTCGTCAATTAATATAATTAACCAATATATCTTAGAAGTTCTACATTGAGCATCTTATTTAAGTCCATATATTATAATAAAATACTTATATTTTATTACGGGATTTGTCTATTTAAAGTGTTTAAATTTTGTGATCCATAATTTAGAGTAAAACTTTTATGGATTACAGTGAAATTATAGTAATGAAACCTAAAAGATAAAAACTCTAAACTTTAATAGTTCCTGGTTGCAGGATAAATAATTGGTTGTCATGCTAATCGATAAAGATCAGTGTATACTATGCTTGCTTCATTACGATGGACATTTGTTCTCATAGAAATTGTGTGGTGGCAATATAGCTAGCATGTAGTGCTTATTAGAGAATAAGTTTACTGAACATGACTCGGACAACTGAATAATTAATGGGGTTCACTTGTATATTAGTCGTTGTTCATAAAGTGATGGTTATACAAGGATCCTTATACTTGAGAACATTATAGTCATCATATGCACACTAATCTTTACTTGGTTTAGATTGTAGTATTTATGGACTGTTGGATTTTTAACGCAGCGGGGGCATGGAAAAACACTTTTACACATACAAAATCCAAATAAAAGCATATAAATCGTGAATAAAAATTCGAGGGATCGAATCTAACCTTTTAAAATTAATTCGGAGACAACGATCAGAGATCCTTAGCAGTTGCTCCTCAAGTGTGAAGCACTCCACCGGTATCCACCAAGAAAACGACTTTTAGGAGGAGGAGGAGGTGGAGAGAATTTGGTTTTCTAAAACTTTTGGGTTTCTGGGGTTAGAATAAAATAGGGTCTATAATAGTGTATTTATAGGCAAAATTTTCAGCTGAAATTTTCCCATAAATATTATTATTATTATCCCATTTATTATTCTCATTAATAATTAAAACACCTTTTAATTATTAATCCTTTTTCTAAACACTTTAGAAATAATTCTCTCTCTTGATTTAATTTCCAAAAATTAAATCCTTAATTAATAATATTAAGAACTTTTCTTAATTAATTTATAATCAATTAAATCTCATTTAATCAATTATTAAATTTGCCAATTAATTATTTATTTCACAAATAAATAATTATTAGCCATTATTAATTAATTCCTCCACCATAAAATCATTCTCTTTTTATGGTGTGACCCTGTAGGTTCAATATTAAGCCGGTAGTAGAAATAAATAATAATAAAACTATTTTATCATTATTTATATAAATTCTCTAATTTATTAAATATGATTAATTAATTAATCACATTTATTCTACATCGTGAGTAATGCTTCTCAACATATCGCGACTATCCGAATAATATGAATTCACTGCTTAGAATACCAAGAACCTGTCAATGAATAGTTACCGTACAATAAACTCCTTCTACCCTACAATGTCCCGATTAAATACAAGGCATGGATCTCGTGCCAAGCCTATCTAATTTAATCACTTGCTTACCATTTATTATGCATAGTTCTATGCAAATTAGAAACTCCTTTCTAATTTCATTCACTCTGGCCAGAGATTCCTGAACTAGCATAAGTAGATCAGCCTTGAACATTCGCTTCCTTCACTGGAAGGGGTAGATCCTTTATTGATCATACACTATCTTCGTGTACAAATTCCTATACCCAGAAGATCCCTAATAATTGTCCCTGGAGACTAAGAACTAAACCAAAGCATAGTTCAGTGTACACAAGATGACTATGACGACCTCAAGTCTAAGGATACTTGTACAACTATCACTAGGTGAACAACTGCTGACACGTGAGTGAACTCCATCAGTTGTTCAGCTGTGCGAGTCATGTTCAGTGAACTTATTCTATAATAAGCACCTACATACTAGCTATAGTGTCACCACACAAATGTCTATGAGAACAGACATCCTTCATAATGAAGCAAGCATAGTATGTACCGATCTTCGCGGATTATTAATTACCAGTTAGTAATCCTATGACCAGGAACTATTTAAGTTTAGAGTTATCATCTTTTTAGGTCTCACTATTATGATCTCATCATAATCCATAAAAAGCTTTACTCTAAACTATGGTATATCTTATTTAAACACTTAAATAGATAAAGCCCGTAATAAAAATAAAACAAGTCTTTATTAATATCAATGAAATCAAAACAGATTACATAAAAGTTATTCCTAAATCCTAATACCTGATTGGACTTAGGACATATTCCTTTCAATCTCCCACTTGTACTAAAGCCAATCACTCTGGTATCTAATACCCATCTTGATGATCAAAGTGACTTTCATAAAGTAGCTTTATGAGTGGGTCTACTATGTTGTTATGTGTGTCAACTCTAATACAATACAATATAAGAAATGTTACCGCGCTCCCACTAACCCTTTTGTAGACGCATGGTTCATCTACGTTTTTGATAAAATCAAACTCTTTGATTGTCTCATCAAAACGAATGTTCCATCTTTCAAGAAGCTTGCTTTAAATCACATATGGTTCGCAGCAGCTTACACACTAGGTTTTCATTTCCCTTGGAAAGAAAACCATCTGGCTATTTTCCGGATCACATAGTCGTAGTAAGCAGCATTCGCAAGCAAAATCCGAACTGATTTTAACAGGGCTACAGGTAAAAGGTTTCATCAAAGTCAATCCATTGCCTTTGTTTAAATCCTTTTCCCAAAAGCCTGGCCTTAAAGGTCTACACCTGGCCATCTGCTATAATCTATCTTTTGTATACCGTATACATAGATTCCATTCTGGATTTCATGGCACTATGCCATTTCTCTGAGTCAACACTACTCATAGCCTCATTATAGGTCACAGGGTCGTCAACATCAATGATCGACAACTCATTGTCATTCTCAATGACAAGGCCATAATACCTCTCAGGTTGGCGAGACACTCTCCCTGATCTATGAATGGGCTGTTCCATAAAAGGTTGTTCAGTCAGAACAGGTGTTTCCACTTGAACCGTAGTAGTTTGTGCTTCTTGAACTTCATCAAGTTCAATTTTGCTCCCACTGTTTCCTTCAAGGATAAACTCCTTTTCCAAGAAGGTAGCATGTCTAGAGACAAACACCCGATGATCGGTGCAAAAGTAATACTCTAAAGTCTCTTTAGGATATCCCACAAAACTACATTTTACGGATCGATATTCCAGCTTATCTGGGTCAACTTTCTTGACATAAGCTGGACATCCCCAAATCTTAACGTGTTTAAGACTCGGTTTCCTTTCTTTTCCATATCTCATACGGAGTTTGAGGAACAGATTTGGAAGGCACCTTATTCAGTAAATATGCTGAGGTTTCCAATGCATAACCCCATAGGAATACTGGAAGATTTGCATAGCTCATCATGGACCGAACTATGTCTAACAAAGTTCGATATCTCCTTTCAGATACCAATCTGGAGGAGTCCACTGGGAGACTATACCATTTACTTTGAGATAATCCAGAAACTCTCCATTAAAGTATTCACCACCTCGATCTGATCGAAGAGTTATAATACTATGTTTGGTTGTTTCTCCACTTCATACTTATATTCTTTGAACTTTTCAAAGGCCTCAGACTTGTGTTTCATCAAACACATATCCGAATCCAGATCTATCATCTATGAAAGTAATGAAGTACGAAAACCCACCCATGGCTTGCATAGACATTGGTCCACATACAACTGTGTGTACCATTCCTAGCAAATTTGCAGCCCTTTCTCCATGTCCACTAAATGGAGACTGCAGTGCCACTATAAAGTGAGATTTTCATCATCCCTTTTCTTTTATTAGTTTGTTCAATCTGAAGCAAATTATGTCACATATATACAGACCATTATTTAAAGTACCACATCCATAAAGAATATTATCTCTAAGAATATAACATTCATTATTCTCAATAATAAATGAAAAATCCATCCAAGTCTAACTTGGGAATAATATTCCTCACAATCGAGGGAACAAAATAACAATTATTTAAAACAATAGTCTTGCCCGTAGGCATATGTAAATGAAATAATTCTACATCTTCAGCAGCAACTCTTGCTCCATTTCCCATCAGTAGAATCACCTCCTCTTCCTCAAGAGTCCTACTTCTCCTTGGTCCCTGCAACAAATTACAGATATGAGAACCACAGGCGATATCTAATACCCAAGTAGAAATGACATATTCATTTCTATCATGAACATACCTGAATCAGAAGCGGTAGTCTCACTACCCTTCTTCTTCAATTCTGCAAGGTAAACCTTGCAGTTCCTCTTCCAGTGCCCCACCTTATTACAGTGAAAGCAAACAACTTTGCTCTTGGGGTCTTCAGCTTTTGGTGGAACCGGCATTTTCTCACCTACTTTCTTCTTCTTGGAAGAGTTCCTCTTCCTTTTCTTAGGATTGGAACCTTCACCAATTAGAAGAACAGAACTCTTCTTAGGGGAAAAATTCGATTCCCCAGTCTTCAACATGTTGTGGAGTTCAGGCAGGCTGACATCCAACTTATTCATGTGAAAGTTCACAACAAACTGCGAGAACGAACTCGGAAGCGATTGTAAGACCAAGTCTTGGCTCAGCTCCCCATCTATGGCAAAACCAAGTTGTCCAAGACGTTCAATCAAATTGATCATCTTAAGTACATGGTCATTCACAGATGATCCCTCAGACATCCTACAACCGAACAGCTCCTTCGATATCTCATATCGAGCTGTCCCCCCTGCCACATCATACAACTCTTATAGATGCATGAGGATAGTGTGAGCATCCATATGCTCATGTTGCTTCTGTAGCTCAATGTTCATGGAAGCTAGCATGATGCATTGAGCAACATTTGCATCATCTATCCACTTACGATACACAACATGTTCATCATTATGCACATCGCTAGCAGGTTCAGTTGGCTTAGGTGAGTCAATCACGTATTTCAGCTTCTCAATCATAAGAACAATTCTCAAGTTTTGAAGCCAGTCAGCATAATTAGGACCAGTCAATTTATGAGCATCTAGTATGCTCCTGAGTGATAGTGCAGAAGATATAATGTATATTATAAATCTGTAAATGATAAACACATAACAACACTTAGCAAATATTCGATTTCATTTTAAAACACTATATGAATCGAGTCTTTATTCATAAGTGGCTCCCACTAGTTTATCTAATTTATTCAACTCTCTACGTGAAAAAATTAAGCATTCATAATGCTAGTGGGAATAGGGATCCTACATTCCATCACACAACCCCGGCTGTGGCACGAAATGCCATGTAATGTTCAACAGGCAGACAACTCTTGTCAATTACATCTTATGTTATTCCCTAATCAAACTTTAGCCTCTTGAATAATTGAGTCACGGCTGTGGCACGACAAACTCAATATTCTAAGTCAAGTCTAAACCCAACATTCCATATAATTGAATCAGTCCCCAAAGGCCCACGGCTGTGGCACATAACGACCTTTAGATTCTTATTCAATGTACACATCTCTATGTAATAGACAAGTATTTCTTATTTCGAAATCAAAGCCCTCGGCTGTGACACGAAACGACAATGATTCAAAAATGAGAACTACTTTCTACCATGTTGGAAGGCTATGACCGACACAAGCCCGTTGTGTCATTGGCCAATTACTACTTGATATTATTTAATTTTAGAGGGATTATATTACGTTACAATCATAATCATATTATAAAGAGATTCTTCCTTTTAAATTAAATATTTCAAATCAATAATCAATAATCAGACGATTCCCAGATCGGGTGGAGCATTGTCAAGAGGCGTCACTTAATAACCCTTTCTTACAGATAGAAATCTGTTGTTGACAGAATCATCCTTTCTCTCATATCAAAAATTCATATTCAATTACGTGTTTCATAAACACAAGAATCTCATGATTGTATTCATAATATTGTTATTAAGGTTATGAAACAATTTCACTATACTAGGTTGTCTAACAAACGCCTTATGTTTATTTAAGTTCACCTGAATCTATCATCGCATGATAAACTAAGCATATATCACATATATCAACATGAATAAACATCAAGGTAGGCATGTTACATCATCTAGCATATTAGTCTAAGCATTATACATCTCTATGTATCACATAAAGCATTTAAAAGCAACTAAAACAGTCAAAAACAGCTTTAAAACACTTCATGGAAATATAAACAGTTCAAAACTTTTATATAAACTAAAATTGATCACTCCATTAGATCCGTCTCGGAAAAACGAATCCAACGGTATATTGCACGCCCAAAACGGAGTTACGAAACTCCCAGAAAATCAATTTTAAAATCAACAGAGGGCTGTAACGCATTACAGGAACGCGTTACAAGCCCTGTAACGCATTCGGGTGATGCGTTACACCCCTTTTAAGCCATTAAAGGGTGTAACGCATTCCGTGAATGCGTTATGCGTTACACCCCTATATATTTTTATTTTTTTTTATTTTTCAGTCGCCGCAGTCCTTTTCTCTCCCTCAGTTTGCGTGCTACCTGACCTGTCTTCTTTATTCTTTCCGTGCACAGTAGCACATACAGCAACAGAAGCACTTGCACATGCAGTACATATATATATATACATACAATACATATATATATATAATTATTTAATTACGAATTTAATTGTAATAACTTCAAAAATTCATAATAAAAAATCTATACATCCTAAAATTATGAAAAAAATACCCAGACGATCTACAACACTTGTAGAACCCAGATCAACATTCAAAATTATTCTGAGAAACGATTTCTCATCAGACAAAATTAATCCATAATATAACTTGTAAAAATCATTATTAATTCATACAAGCACATAAAATTCTGAAATTTTTACCACAGATCTTTATGCATACAACCTACGCTCTGATACCAATGTTGGATTTTTAACACAGCGGGGGCATGGCAAAACACTTTTACACATAAAAAATCCAAATAAAAGCATATAAATCGTGAATAAAAATTCGAGGGATCGAATCTAACCTTTTAAAATTAATTCGGAGACAACGATCAGAGATCCTTAGCAGTTGCTCCTCAAGTGTGAAGCACTCCACCGGTATCCACCAAGAAAACGACTTTTAGGAGGAGGAGGAGGTGGAGAGAATTTGGTTTTCTAAAACTTTTGGGTTTCTGGGGTTAGAATAAAATAGGGTCTCTAATAGTGTATTTATAGGCAAAATTTTCAGCTGAAACTTTCCCATAAATATTATTATTATTATCCCATTTATTATTCTCATTATTAATTAAAACACCTTTTAATTATTAATCCTTTTTCTAAACACTTTAGAAATAATTCTCTCTCTTGATTTAATTTCCAAAAATTAAATCCTTAATTAATAATATTAAGAACTTTTCTTAATTAATTTATAATCAATTAAATCTCATTTAATCAATTATTAAATTTGCCAATTAATTATTTATTTCACAAATAAATAATTATTAGCCATTATTAATTAATTCCTCCACCATAAAATCATTCTCTTTTTATGGTGTGATCCTGTAGGTTCAATATTAAGCCGGTAGTAGAAATAAATAATAATAAAACTATTTTATCATTATTTATATAAATTCTCTAATTTATTAAATATGATTAATTAATTAATCACATTTATTCTACATCGTGAGTGATGCTTCTTAACATATCGCGACTATCCGGATAATATGAATTCACTGCTTAGAATACCAAGAACCTGTCAGTGAATAGTTACCGTACAATAAACTCCTTCTACCCTACAATGTCCTGATTAAATACAACGCATGGATCTCGTGTCAAGCCTATCTAATTTAATCACTTGCTTACCATTTATTATGCGTAGTTCTATGCAAATTAGAAACTCCTTTCTAATTTCATTCACTCTGGCCAGAGATTCCTGAACTAGCATAAGTGGATCAGCCTTGAACATTCGCTTCCTTCACTGGAAGGGGTAGATCCTTTATTGATCATATACTATCTTCGTGTACAAATTCCTATACCCAGAAGAGCCCAAATAATTGTCCCTGGAGACTAAGAACTAAACCAAAGCATAGTTCAGTGTACACAAGATGACTATGACGACCTCAAGTCTAAGGATACTTGTACAACTATCACTAGGTAAACAACTGCTGACACGTGAGTGAACTCCATCAGTTGTTCAGCTGTGCGAGTCATGTTCAGTGAACTTATTCTATAATAAGCACCTACATACTAGCTATAGTGTCACCACACAAATATCTATGAGAACAGACATCCTTCATAATGAAGCAAGCATAGTATGTACCGATCTTTGCGGATTATTAATTACCAGTTAGTAATCCTATGACCAGGAACTATTTAAGTTTAGAGTTATCATCTTTTTAGGTCTCACTATTATGATCTCATCATAATCCATAAAAAGCTTTACTCTAAACTATGGTATATCTTATTTAAACACTTAAATAGATAAAGCCCGTAATAAAAACAAAACAAGTCTTTATTAATATCAATGAAATCAAAACAGATTACATAAAAGTTATTCCTAAATCCTAATACCTGATTGGACTTAGGACATATTCCTTTCATGGACAATATTAAGGGCTCTTCTGGGTGTAGGACTTTGTACACGAAGATAGTGAATGATTGATGAAGGATCTGCCCTATCTAGTCAAAGAGGAGAATGTACTATGCTATTCCACTTATGTTAGTTCAGGAATCTCTGGTCAGGGTGAATGTAATTAAAAAGAAGTTTCTGATTTGCATTAAACAGAACTAGGCATAGTGCATGTGATTAAATTAGATTGACTAGACACGAGATCCATGCCTCGTATTTAATCGGGAAATTATAGGGTAGGAAAATTTTGTTATATATAATTGATGATATCAGGACAAAAACTATGAGAAGTTCTTATAATGACTTAACTAAAGAGTGACATCATTAGTACTTATATCAGTACTTGATGATCAATATATGATGTCATCGGGATTTGTCACTTCAGTAGATATTCGAGGAGGAAAAGGAAAGCAGGAATTCAAGGCAGTGAAGGACTTTATCTCAGAAGAAATCATACATGGATATATAATAGGTTTCCTTATTGCAATAGAATAAGATTCCTTATTGGTTATGTAACTGTGCTCTATATAAAGAACATATTAGGTTCATGCTATAAGCACTGCGACATTGTTATATCATTCGTATAACCTAGCAGCTCTCAAGGATAATTGTTCATCCTTTGAGAGAGTACTTTTGTAATAAGTTTTTATCTGTTAATATAGAAACTTTTTAAAGCTTTATCAAATTGTTTGCATAAACTGTATTCACCTCCCCCCTCTACAGTTGATTAAGGACCTAAACATTAGTATCAAACTTTCTATTGACATACAAACAGTTGAAGATATGAAAATCAATCTTAATGGAAGACAAAGAAGCATCACAGAATCCACAACCACCAACCCCAGCCACACCACAGATTAGTAGCAATATGAGTATGTATGAAGTCATCAAGGTACCAATCCTGAAGATACATAAATATCTAATCTGGAAAGTCAGGATGGCCTTGTGCTTGGAAGCCAAAGATCCTGAATATATAAGAAGGATTTATGATGGTCCTCATAAACCATTGAAGGTAGTTGTTTCTATTGCAGGAGAACCAGAAAATATGGTTGACAAAGACAAGAAGGTCTATTCTTGTAACACCCTTCAAATCCGGGGTCTAGATCTGGGGTTTACTTACCAATCATTAACATAATATAAACTCGTTCAATAATTATACAAACAGATATCCAACCCCTTCAAATAATATCCAAGATCTTTAAGGTTAAAGTATGAAAACAAGAACAATACACTATATTTATTACAACCCTAAATTCAAAGTCTCATAGAACTCTAGTTATGACAAGCCAACTATCTAAACATGTTTTAAACTGAATTCATTTTATTCATTTACACACTAAATCTATCTACACTACACCTGCTCTGGGAGTTCAAAACTTTCTTCTTTTATCGGGATTAGCACCCTTGGTGCCAGAGGATTCTACTTCTTGACTCTTACCACTCGGGTACGAATGGGTTTCATTCTCTGTTTTAACTGAAAACAAAATGAATAACAACAAAGGGGTGAGCAATAATTGCTCAGCAAGTCCATAATATATATACAGTATTAAAAGAAAGTTAAATTAACTGGTAATCAACGATGATCAATAAATTAGACTTGACTCAACAATCACAGTACTGTAGTCTGCTGGTCAGTCAGATATAGTACAAATCTATGATATTCACATAGACCCACGTCATAACAAGGTACCCAGGCTCATTTCTAGCCTCCATATTTCATTCCAGGGAACAGTTCATCTCTGACCCTAATAGTAACCATCCAGTCCATCGGACAAGCATCCGGAACTATCAGTATGCTTCGATGTTATCTCAGTCATTGAGATATACATCAAGATATAAGTATTGTAAAATTTATTGAAATATGAATAGAGTATTCATCGTATCAAAAGAAATCAGGAATGAAAGTGAAATATAATCAGAGGAACAGTAGTTGTGTATCAGTGTTTGTGAATTGGAATTATCCATACTTATCGGGTTGAGAATTCGAATAAAGTAAAGCAATTCACTATTCTGGATTTAGAATAGGGGAAAAACTTTCCTGATACATGTTCTACCTCAGATATATCACAGTTCCCGAACACTGTCTTGATCCGCCTTGCTGGAGTTGTATCTATAAAAAAAAATACTCATTTAGTCCACTCATATCGTAATCGCATCACAATCTGACTTCACGTTGCCCTTATCGTCTACCCGTACGATTCTAACCTACTCGTATAATAATTATATAGCATTTAGGACTCGATTAACCACATAAATCATATAATACGTAAGTCACATAGTCACTCTTAGCTTGAAAATATTTTTAGAATTGAAATTAAACCTGTATTCGCATTATCGAACAATATCTGACTCATTTCCTAAATTTTAGATTTTATTAGACTCGTATTTATAATTATTAAGGTCTATAAACAAATAAATATCGAAATACGACTCGTTTCCGAAAGAAATTAATATTTAAAACTATTTTTATTGGAAAGAGATCATTTTTCTGAGTCTAAGGGCTTCTGTTTCGCCTAAAACAGATAAACGGTTCAATTATTCCTCAATAAATAAGAATAATCAATTTATTATTCAAAATAATTAATTATTCAATTTAATTGAACCTCAAATATATTTTTAATTAATATTTAGGAAAAATCAAAATTAAAAATGATTTTTCCATAATTTTTGGAATTAAAATGAATTTAAAATAAATTATTTAAAATAAACTAATTATTTATCAAAATAATTAATCAATATAAATAATAATAAATAATTAAATAATTAAATAATTAAGGAAATAAATAATTTTCAAATTTTAAAAAATATTTCAGGTTTATTAATAAAATAAATCAATTAATTAAATTAATTAATAAATTTATTTAAATAAATAAAAATGAATTTTTTAATTTATAAAAAAAATAAATAAAGTCCAGAAACAGTTTTTTGAAAATGGATTTGGTTTTGAATGGATCAAAACCGGGTCATTTAAACGGGTCAAACGGGTCAAACTCTGGGTCATGAATAACATGACCGGAATCTGCCCAAAAATCCGATGACGGCTAGGATTCCGGCCCGCAGTGTTCAGGCCAAAAATAACACCGTTTGGTGTGTTTTTCAGGTGGGTTTAATTCCAAATTGTTTCCCCCTTCTGATTCAGGCAAAAACCAACCTGAATAACTCCTCGCTCATCTTCTCCGATCAAATAAAACTCAACTCCAGCCAACTATCATTTTTCTTCATCTGTACATAAAACTTCACATTCTATAGCTTAAATCAAAGCTTGTTCAGTGTATAATCAAACCCCTAACAGCCTATATACCCCAGCTTCTTCAAAATCAAAAACGTATAAATCAAAATTTCATATAAACCCTAATAATCGAATTCGATCATACATGAATCATTTGATGAAATTGAATACATAAATCGTCTGTACACGTCACAAAGAAGCTATATCAATCACCAAATCAATCCAATAACCCTGGAATCAAAAAGCCCTAATTCGAACATAAACCATAGAAATTAAAATTGAAGAATAACGAATTAAAATATGAAATTGATGCAAGAAATTGAAAGAACAGATCAAGAGCATAGATTTTAGTACTCCCATGAACAGATTTGGTGCCCAAAATCGATCAAAATCACTGGTTGATTCTTCGACCCGATTCTGGAAAACCCGACCCGAAAATAGAGAATTTTATGACTTTTTTCTGATTTTTAATAATTTAATTATAATTAATTAATAAAAATTAGGCAATTTATAGTAGTAAAAATATTACTCCTAATTAAAATTAAGACCGTAATTATACTCCTAATAAAATTAATTGACCCTTAATTAATTATTTTTGGGTAATAATTTTTAATTTTTAAATATCCAATAAATACAAAATATATGCCAAAAATTCCCAACAATTGTGAATAATTCAAAAATGCAATGAAATTGAATATTTGAAAGTCCCATGATTCTATAAAAATAAAAATGTGATTTTTGTATGGTTTTTAGCACCCAAAGGGGTCCGGAAAAGTCATTTTTCACGAAACGAGAAAATTTCAAAATTAACTAGATGTTTAGAATATCGATATGGTATAGGCCATGCTAGGAAAAATATGGCCAATTATTTTATATGAAATAACAGCTATTAAAACGAAGTTTGGGTCGTATAACTTTTGATATAAAAGCATTTAACTTACAATAAAATACCCGAAAAATACCCCAAACTATACAGAACATATGCATCACATAACAGCTAAGATTTTACAACTAATCACATTTAACAATATAATAGAACAAATAATATACCTTAATTATGATATAAAACAGTTAAAATTTCTCAGTCGTTACATCCTTCCCCCTTAAAAGGATTCTGTCCTCGGAATCTTGCTAAGTAAATAACTGGGGATATTTTTCTAACATTTCACTTTCAAGTTCCCAGGTTGACTCTTCAATCATAGGGTTTCTCCACAGAACTCGTACCAATGATACAGACTTATTTCTTAATACTCTCTCCTGCCGATCTAGAATTCTTAGTGGTTGCTCTACATACGACAAATCGACTTGAATCTCTATCGGCTCGTACTCTATCACATATCTTGAACCAGGACTATATCTCTTAAGCATTGACATATGATACACATTATAGATATGCTGTATATGGGGTGGTAATTTTAACTCATATTTAACTTTTCCTACTTTCTTTAGTATCTCAAATGGACCGACGTAACGTGGATTTAGTTTACCCTTCTTACCAAATCTGGTCAATCCTTTCCATGGTGATACCTTTAGTAATACAGGTTCCCCTTCTTTGTATTCCATATCCTTTCTAGTCTGATCCGCATATTTTTATTGTCAACTTTGCGCTGCTTCTAGTCATTTTTGGATAAGTTCCATTTTTTCCTTAGTTTGTGGATCAATTCCGAACCTAAAATCTTACGTTCACCAACTTCATCACAATACACTGGAGATCTGCACTTTCTTCCATATAAGGCTTCATAAGGTGGCATTCCAATAGTTGCATGATAGCTGTTGTTGTAAGAGAATTCCACTAGCGGTAAATGTTCATCCCAATTGCCTTCAAAATATAATGCACATACTCGTAGCATATCTTCAATTATTTGGATCGTTCTTTCGCTTTGCCCGTCCGTCTGCGGATGATATGCGGTGCTCATATTTAACTTAGTGCCTAAGCATTCCTGGAATTATCTCTAGAATCTTAAATTGAAATGTGGATCTTGATCGGATACAATTGATACAGGAACTCCATGTCGCATCACAATCTCTTTAAAATATAAGTGCACTAACTTATCAAGTGAAAATTTTTCTTTGATTGGAAGTAAATGTGCTGACTTCGTTAGCCTGTCCATAATTGATAAGTGGAATTTATATCCACTTAGAACGCTTGTAAAGGCTTAAATTGGTGATTTGTACTCAAGTTATTTGTGTTTTTGATGTATTTTTGTAGTGTTTTGCATTTCAGGGTATATTTGGAAGAAGAAATAGAATTTACATTGTTTATGCTAAAAGGGTGTTAGGATGGAGCCTCTAGAGTTAGCACGAAAGAAACCAACAACTAAAGTCAAGGAAATAAGAAAAATTAGAATTTCCAGAATGTCAGGGCGGCCACACTTGTCTTGGGAGCGGCCGCGCCCATTTGTCAGTAACTCAGGGCGGCCGCGCTGGATTTGAGGACGGCTGCGCTATATCGAATTTCAGGAATCCTGATTATACTATAAGATTGATTGTATGGTCTCCTGATCGGTTGGGTTGGTATTTAAAGACTTTTAAAAGACATTTTTAGATAGGAGAGCAAGGAAGTGGCAACAAGAAGACCTAATAGAACAATACAATGAAGGAGAAGAAGATCTTATTTTTACTTGTGATTCTTTGCTTAAGTTCTAATCTTGGATGCTTGTTTTCTTTGTTGTTTGAACCTGATACCTTTTGTTAACGTACTTTGTTATTATTATTCAGTTATTTTAGACCTAGTTTATCTTAGTTATTTACATGCTTTTATTGGAACCCATGGTGACGATGAGTTCGGTTATGAACTAATCATTGTCATGGGAATCTAACGGATTTACTTATGGATTTCTATAGTTAATTGTTTTGATACCTAAGTGTGTGGTGATTGAATGATATCCTAGCATTGGTTGTGTGTATTCGTCTTATGTGTGTCGCGAACATATAAGATAGTTTGTTAATCTCTATTGAAGCGACAATGAATATAGAGATTTAGAATTTGCCATGCTAGCATAGGTTCATGTATTTATTATGCATGATTCGTAGGTAATTTTAACCATCTTACTTGCCCTATGTAATCATGATAGATAACTTGTTCATTAAAACTTTATGTTGTCAAATTCTATAGATATATAGGGTCTCAACATAATTGGTTTTTATTCAGCTTCTATCTCTTTTGTGGATGTCTGGTAGTAGGGTATTCGTACAACGAAAGTTGGCATTTACTAGTTTTGTGTTATCTGATTAGTTGTCATAATAATTGCATGCTAAGGTTAAGAACAATGATTTTGAATGAAGTAGTAATGAAGTTAGACTCCCATGTTTCTCTCATATAGTTAATTTAATCACTTTTATTCTCAGTTAATTACATGTTAGTTTAATCTTAGTTATAAATATCCCAACTTGTTATTGTCTTAGCATAGAGAGATAGCCATACCATTGTTGCATAGGTGCGTAATCTTAAGTTAACTAAAAAAAGTCTCTATGGATACGAATCTGATTTATATCTTATACAACTTGAGAACGCGTATACTTGCGTGTAATTTTAGTGTGTTTTTTTGCCCTGACAAGTTTTTGGCGCCGCTGCCGGGGAGTCGGTGTTTAATTTAGTTTATGTGCTTGACATCAGTGGTCGTTGAAGTTCACTGACTCGAATATTTTACTTGTTTACTTTGTTGGTATTTCAGTTACTCTAGAGGGCGTGTATGCGAACACGTTCTCAATATCGTAAAGAAGCACTGGAAGAAGTTGAAGTAGTTGAAGAAGTTAAGAAAGTTGAAGAAGAAGTAGAGCTGGCCAAATGAGCGGTTGGGCTCGTCCCGTTTACAATTCAGTTCGTTAAAATTCGCATAATTCGGCGCGTCAACGAACGGGTAATTATTCGGTACTAACCGTCAAGTTTAACGAACCGAATACGAACACTATTTTATGAAACCGGAACCAGCCCGGAAACGGATCGGCCCGAACCGGCTAATTCGTTGACGAATAGACAGAAAATCGAGGTGGTTATTCACGGTTAACCGGCCCGTGAATAATTCATTGGTCGCGATTGAAGTTCACGGGCCAAGAACAAATTATTTCTTATATTAGAAGTCATACCAAGAACGGTTCCATGTGCGCCTCTGTAGTATGGGCTTGTCAATGTACCAAACCTCTCTTGTTCGGCTGAAATCGAAAAAATGAAGTTGAAAAAAAGAAAAAAGATTGTAATTCTGCTTCCGCTATCACTTTAATCTTATAATCACAAAAAAGATCAATTTATGTTTACTATATTGTAACTTTAATCTTTATGTTTAATTTATGTTTACAATATTATAACTTTAATCTTTATACTTAATTAATTTATGCTTAATTTAAAAAAAAGAAAAAAGATTACAATTTATGTTTACAAAAAAATTGATTCATTACAATTTACAACTACAAACAAGAGCTTATTAAAAAAGAATAGAAATATACTTATGGGCCTGCCAGTTTTGCGCGTGCAACATGCATACTACCAGGTTTATTCACCTAAACTGAGCGGTTAACAGCCTACCTATCAATTTTCTTTATTCTATTTTAATCAAATTATTCATTTGTTAACCGCATAAACCGCCTATTCGCCCGAACCGTGTTATTCGCTTTATTCGCGTGCCGTACACGAGTCCTCCAACTCTGTAATCAGCCCGGCTCAGCCCGAACCGTATATCCTCATGTGTCGTTCATGATTTCAGATGTCAACTAACCGGCCCATCCAAAATTCAGCCCGGCACGCTCGGTCCATTTGTTTGGCCAACTCTATGAAGAAGGATCATTACAATGGGAGATCAAGCAGCGAATTTGATGGATTACTCTCAACGAAAGATCAATGACATTGAGTCTAGCATTATCAGACCATCCATTGCGGTTAACACCTTTGAAATCAAGTCTAGCACGATTCAGATGATGCAGAATCTAGTTTGGGGGTTCTCCAACGGAAGATCCCAACATGCACATTAGAGATTTCATCGAGATCTGCGACACTTTGAAATTCAACAATGTTTCTGAAGATGCTATAAAGCTGAGGCTTTTTCCATTCTCTCTGAGGGATAAAGCTAAGTATTAGGTACATTCTCTACCAGCAGGTTCTATCACCACTTAGGAGGAACTTGCTTAGAAGTTTCTAACTAAATTCTTTCCTATGGCGAAGACAGCTGCAATCAGAATCGTTATCAGTCAATTTGCGCAGCAATCGAGAGAATCTTTGTGTGAGGCTTGGGAGCGCTACAAGGAGATGCTTAGTAAGTGTCCTCATCATGGCATGCCTGATTGGATGATCATCAATTGCTTTTATAATGGTTTGGGAGAACAATCAAGACCCATGCTCGATGCAGCATCAGGTGGAGCCTTATGGGCTAAGAGCTACGATGAAGCTTATGAGTTGATTGAACTGATGACTGCTAATGAATACCATAATCCAACTCAGACACTACCTCAAGGCAAGGTAGCAGGAATTCTGGAGGTGGATACAGCTACTGCTATAGCTGCTGTTAGGGCTAAACACGCGCTAATATTTCACGCAAGTATACACGATCGCAAGTAATATAGAATTATTTCTAGTTCGTTCCCACGGGGACTGGTTTAGGTTAACTTTGTGATTTATGCACTTATGCAATAGTGATATGGCTATTATTCAATGCTAAGACGATAACAAATTGGGTTATATTATAACTACGGTTAACTAACATAAACTAAGAGAGTAAAGAGAGTTGAATAATATATGACACAAATATGGGATTCTAACTTCATTTGAATACTTCATTCAATAGCCTTATTGTTCTTAACCTTAGCATGCAATGGTGATGATACTAATTAGATAACACGAAACTGCTAAATGCCAACTTTATTGCACGCATAACATACTACCAGACATCCACAAAAGAGATGGAAGCTGAATAGACACCAATTATATTGAGAACCTATATGTCTATAGAATTTGACAACATAATGGCTTAATGCACAAGTTATCTATCATGATTACATAAGGAAAGTAAGATGATTAAAATTACCTATGAATCATGTATAACAATAACACATGAACCTATGCTAGCATGGCAAGTTGTAAATCCTTAAATTCACTGTCGCTTCATTAAAGATTAACACGCTATCTTATAAGTTCGTGATGCTCATAAGATGAATAAGCACAACCAATACTAGGTTATCATATAATCACCACACACTAAGGCATTGAAACAAATTACCTAAAGAAATCCATAAATAAATCCGCTAGAACCCCACGATAACGATTAGCCCATAATCGGACTCATCATCAACGTGGGTTCTGATGAAAGCATGGTATAAAAAATGTAGTCTTTATACTAAATAAATAATAAACCAAGTACAAAACAAAAGTATAGGTTCACGAATAAGAAAACTAGCATCCAAAGTTACAACTTAGAACAAAGAATCATAAGTATAAACTAGATTTTCTTCGTCTTCGTTGAATTGTGCGAAAATGGTCTTCTTACGCCTTCTCCTCGTGCTCTGGTACGTCTCCCTTATGAAAAATGACCTTTATTTATGTATATATAGCAGCCCATGCAAAATAGAAGTCCTTCAATCAGAAGCCCAATAGAATCAGGATTCAAATCTCCCGACCCGGCGCGGGCGCGCGCTTGATCAGCGCGGGCGCGCTGTGTCTCTGTAGTTTGGGCGCGGCCGCGCGCTATAACAGTGCGGACGCGATAGCCTTCTAGAAAAAATTCTTTTTTTCTTCTTTTCTTGCTGCAATGAGTTAGTTTCCCGAGTTTTCTTCTTTGGACACCATCCTAACACCATAATAGCACAAAAACAATGCTAATTCACCTGAATTCCAGATTAATGCCTGAAATGCAAAAATACTAGAAAATACATTAAAACACCAACTTGAGTACAAAAGCACCAATTTAAAGCTTAATGGAGCGTTATAAAGTGTCATAAATGCCACTCAACATACCCTCAAACTTGAATTGATGCTTGTCCTCAAGCATAAACAGACTCAAAGAACAAGAAATAAAAATGCATGAATGCAACTATATGAATGCAACGATACCCATAGAATAACTAAAACAATCAACAAGCAACATCTCCAAAAATGCAGTTATTCCCATAAAGATCAATCAAACCTTACAAATCAACTTACAAACCAGAGACGTGCGTGTGTGCAAATGCTTACAGATATACTATCGCAACTAGATCAATAATCATGACTCACTACTCATCAAAGCAATCGCAAGGTTATAAATAAAATAAAATCTAGACACAAAATAACATATAACACTTCAATTCTTATATTGGGGTTTTATATGGATTCATGCTTTTATTCACAACAAAATAACACAAATATGCTTATTTGACCGTGCAATGAGTGAGGTCCACAAAAGACTTATACAATAGTACCCATGTAGCGAGCGTTAGGTTAGCAGATCCCAGACTATAAAAGGCTTAGGTCACTAGGCACAAAGTCCCCTAAGAACTTAATAACTCGAGTACTAAAGAGCCCACTCGTGATCAATTATATGTAACACTTATTATTATTATTATTTTCTTTTTTTTCTTTTTTTTCATAAATTTCTGAATGAGTACGTTTCGCTCCATCTCGTTCAACCCTAGACTACTCATATAAATATGAGTCGGCTACTAGCCATTTGACACCTAGCCACAACAACTAGCAATGAAATCTAATTTTCTCCAATTTTTAAAAATCCATGCTATTTTATTTAAGAGAAAATCCTAAATTTTAAATATAAACAAGCGATTCAACCTCGACAAACAAACAAACCATGATCATGATCTAGCACTCAAGCAACCTATAAGACTTAGTGATATACAAGTGTCTCTAGCATGCAAATCAATTCGATACGACTTAACATCACTTCACTAGCATCAATATCACAAGTCAATTGGAAAAAGCATCTAAGGGATCATGTTATTATGCAAATGCATGAACTATATGAACAAACTATCATGAAAACTACAAAAAAACTACATGGCAAAATATGCAACTATATGCACTAAACTATCATGAATATGCAACTATATGCGACTCACACAAACATATTCCTTCAACTACTACCCTCAAACTTAAATATTCATTTTCCTCAGTGAAGGTAATAGTAAGAAATCAGGCGTACTTACTCAGAATCAGGATCCTCACCCTTAACGGGTGGAGTGTCAAGCATGTCTAGAGGTGGAAACAGAGAGTCCTCACCAAATACTGGCCACTGGATGTCAACACCTGTGGCTCTGAATGCAGTCCCCAATGCCTTGGTGAGATCACGTGTAAACCTACTATGGATGTCATGCATCGCATCCATCCTCCTCGCTAGACGCCTATACTGCGCCATGCTCATACCAACTCCAACACCCGCTCCTGCTTCTTCCTGCTCCTGCTGCGATGGCTGCTGCGACTAGAACGACTCTACTTCCTCACCCAAAAGAACTCTCCAACCCGCCTCACGGGCAAACTTTGAACCACCAGCATACATCTGATCATATTGCTGCTTTCCCGGAAGAAGATCAAATGAATAACCAAGCCCCTTATGATCGGGCTTACCACCGTACCACTCCACCATATTCAATATAATCGAACTATCAATAGCAGAACTAGGAAGCTGAAGCTGCTCAGGTGCGGCCCAACAGACACGAACTGTCGCACACAACTTCGTCACAATGGACGCATAGGGTATGAAACCCATAATACTGCCTCACAAAAACCTCATAATACCTTGGTGAATAACCCTACCAAGGTCCACATAGTCACCCTGCAGAATACCCTACAACAAACGTGCAAGATCCACAGTAACCTCATGCATATGAGAAGATGGCATGATATTATCACAAATAAAAGAATTCCATGCGCGTGCAAACCTGTTCATACACGAAGCAGGGAATGTAGCATAACCAGTCATGCCCCATTTGAACTTCCAATGAGTCTAAGGCACACACAGAGTCGCAACAATCAAATCCAAATCAAAGCTCTCCAGAGTCTTATCATTCCAGGTGTCCTGACCGGGCCTCCTCGCAGCCAGATCAATAACCCTCCTTATAACATCTGCACTGTACTCCACCGTCATCCCCCTAACCACAGTGAAACCATTCTTCTCCGCCTTCGCATTAGCATAGAACTCTTGAACAACACTCATGGGCACAGTAGCGGGTGCCTCGCAAAAAGAAACCCAACCCATCACCAAAATCATCTCCAACAACCTACCATCCTTCCCCGATGGCAGAAAACCACGCTCCTTGGCTATAGGCTTCGAGAGAAGCCTCGTATACTCCGCTTCAGTCTCGAGAGTTGAAAACCTCGGCCTCACACCACCTGCACTCGAAGAAGCGGTGGTGTTGCTGCTTACTTGAGTTCTTTGTCTCTTGGGTGCCATCGGGATTGAATAGAGAGAATAAGAGATAAGTGTTTGAGAGAGATTTGTGTTTGAGAATTTTGAGAAGTGGTGGAGAAGTTTGTGTATAAGTGTATGTATATATAGGAGGTGAGAAGAGAATTAGATATGAAATAGAAGTGGGAATTGATTATGGGAATAGTGAGAATAATGGGTTTGATTTGGAGAGAGAAATTTGGGATGTGAAAGAGTAAAATTCGGGTAGGAATTGATTTTCAAAAGAAGTCCCCCATTTTCTCTTAATTCCCAGCTGTTTTATTTTTTTTCAAAATTCGGGGGGTAGTACGGCGGCGCGCTACCTCAGCGCGGGCGCGACGTGCTTCTGTTGTTTCAGCGCGGCCGCCCCACTAGGCAGCGCGGGCGCACTTTGTTTCTGGAAAACTGGCACGACCGTTCCGCTTCCTCAGCGTGGGTGCGCCGTGCCACTATAGTTGGCCCTAAATTTTTTTTATATTTTTCATTTTTTGTGTTTTTCTCCTTTTTTTCCTTTTTCCTCTATCTAATAATGTACAACAAACTTGGGTTGTCTCCCAAGAAGAGCTTGCTTTACGTCATTAGCTTGACATAGAAATGCTAGATCAAACGGACAATAAAACGGCACTAACCACCTCACGGTTTTCCGTGTCACCATAGTAATGCTTCAACCTCTAACCATTTACCTTGAATGCTTGGCCCGAATTATTCTCAAAAATCTCTACCACTCCATGTGGAAACACAGTTTTGACAACAAACGGCCCTGACCACCTTGACTTCAACTTTCCAGGAAAAATATGGAGACGAGAGTTGAACAAAAGAACTTGTTGCCCCTGCACAAATGATTTGAGTACTAGACCCCTATTGTGCCGCCTCTTGAATTTCTCCTTATACATTTTGTTGTTCTCATATGCTTGAAGTTAAAACTCATTGTGCTCTTTCAATTGAAGCATCCTCTTCTTTCCAGCTGCATCTAAATCAAGATTCAACTTCTTCAAATCCCAATATGCTTTATGCTCTAGCTCCACCAGTAAATGACACCCCTTATCATAAACCAACTGATACGGTGACATCCCTAGCGGAGTCTTGTACGCTGTTTGATACCCCCAAACAGCTTCATCAAGCTTCAAAGACCAATCTTTTCTTGATGGACACACAACTTTCTCTAAAATACGTTTGATGCCTCTGTTAGATACCTCAGCTTGACCACTCGTCTGAGGATGATAAGCCGTAGCAATACGATGATTCACATTATATGTTTGTATCATAGCAGTGAACTTGCGGTTATAGAAATGCGACCCCTCATCACTTATTATGACTCTTGGAGTTCCAAATCTTGTGAATATCTGCTTGTGAAGAAAATTAAGCACTACCTTCGTATCGTTCGTTGGCAACGCCTTAACTTCAACCTATTTTGAGACATAATCAACCGCCAACAAGATATATTGATTGTTACAAGATGAGATAAATGACCCCATGAAGTCAATTCCCCAAACATTGAAGACTTCAACCTCGAGAAGCATATTAAGAGGCATCTCATCCCTCTTGGACATATTACCCACACGTTGACATCGATTATATTTCAAAACAAATTGATGAGCACCTTTAAACAAGGTCAGCTAAAAGAAACCTGCTTGAAGAATATGAGATGCTGTCTTTTCTCCACCATAATGTCCTCCATAAGCCTTTGAGTGGTAATCTTGCAAGATTCCCCCGTTTTACTGTAAGGAATACATCTCCTGATGATTTGGTCAGTTCCTTGTCAAAAAAGAAACGGCTTATCCCATATATACCACTTCACTTCATGCAGAAACTTCTTCCTTTGAGCGGAAGTCAACTCTGGAGGCATAACGTTACTCACAAGGTAGTTCACAATATCGGCGAACCACGGTTCTTCTTCTTGCACTCCAAATAATTGCTCGTCGGGAAAGGATTCGTTAATTAAAGACTTATCTTGTGAAGTAGCAATTGGATCCTCTAAACGCGAGAGATGATCGATGACTTAATTTTCAGTCCCTTTTATGTCCTTGATCTCTAATTCAAACTCCTGAAGTAAAAGAACCCATCGAATCAATCCAGTCTTCGAGTCCTTCTTTGAGACGAGATATCGAATGGCAGCGTGATCAGTGAAAACTGTCACCTTCGTCCCAAGTAGATAAGATCAAAATTTCTCAAAACTATAGAAAATAGCCAAAATTTCTTTCTCAGTAGTGGTGTAGTTCAGTTGAGCACCATTAAGAGTCTTACTAGCATAGTAGAATATATGAAATATGTTGTTCTTTCATTGCCCAAGAACTGCTCCAACTGCATAGTCACTTGCATCGCATATCATTTCAAATGGTTCAGCCCAATCAGGTGCAGTTATGATAGGTGCCGTAATCAAACTCTTCTTCATTGTCTCAAAAGCAGCAAGGCACTCATCATAAAACTTGAAAGGAACATATTTCTCTAGCAAATTGCACAACAACTTCGAAATCTTAGAGAAGTCCTTGATGAAACGCCTATAGAAACCCGCATGACCAAGAAAATTATGAATTTCCTTAATAGAAATTGGTGGAGAAAGATTTTCAATAACCCCCACCTTGGATTTGTGCATCTCAAGACCCTTACTAGAAACCTTGTGACCAAGAATGATGCCTTGGCACACCATAAAATAACATTTCTCCCAATTGAGAACCAAATTGGTCTCAACGCACCTTTTCAGCACTAATCCAAGATTGTGCAAGCATTCATCATAAGAATTTCCAAAGACCGAGAAATCATCCATGAACACTTCTACATTATTTCCAATCATATCAGAGAAGATAGCCATCATAAATCTCTGAAAAGTGGTTGGTGCACCACATAGCCCAAAAAAACTCTTCGAAATACAAAAGTACCAAAAGGACATGTGAATGTAGTCTTATCTTGATCTTCTGGAGTGATACAAATATGATTATATCCCGAATAGCCATCCAGAAGACAATCGTAATCATGCCCAGCCAATCTATCAATCATCTGATCACTGAAAGAAAGAGGAAAGTGATCCTTCCTTGTAGCCTTGTTTAGCTTTCTATAATCCATGCAAACTCTCCACCCCGTGAGTGTTCGAGTAGGAATAAGCTCATTCTTCTCATTTGCTACCACAGTGATACCACCTTTCTTTGGCACACACTAAACTGGGCTCACCCATGAACTGTCAAAAATAAGATAGATGATCCCTGCATCTAGCCACTTGAGGATTTCCTTCTTCACAACCTCTTTCATGATCAGATTTATCCTTCGTTGTTGCTCAACAGTAGGCTTGCTTCCTTCCTCTAGCAGAATTTTGTGCATGCAATACGAAGGGCTGATTCCCTTGATATCTACTATAGTCCAACCAATTGCCGATTTGAATTCTCTAAGAATTCTCAAAAGCTTCTCCTCGTCGCTACCTGAAAGGTCAAATGCAATACTAACCGGCAAAGTAGATGCATCACCTAAAAACGCATACCTCAAATGTTTAGGTAAAGGCTTAAGCTTAAGAGTAGGATCTTCCTCAATAGATGGCTTGAGGCACTTTGGAGACCTTTTCAGTTCCTTCAATCCAAGAGATTCAAAAAGCATATCAAACTTTTGCTTCCACGGAGAAGTTCATCTCCTTCATCATCTTCACTATCAGAATTCCCCAACAAGGCTTTCTCTAAGGCATCGGACCTTAGCAATCGATCGAGTTCAGAATTAACCACAGAATTGACCATCTCTACCTTAAAGCACTCCACATTTTCTGTAGGGAATTTCATGGCATTGAACATATTAAAAGTTACATCCTGATCCATTACTCGCATGGTGAGCTCACCTTTCTGTACATCTATCAAGGTTCGGCCAGTAGCCAAGAAAGGTCTTCCCAAGATTATAGGAATCTTCTTATGCTCCTCGAAATGAAGAATTACAAAATCAGCAGGGAAGATGAGTTTATCCACCTTGACCAAGACATCCTCCACAATACCTCATGGATATGCAATAGAACGGTCGGCCGACTACAAAGTCATATAAGTAGGCTTTGGATCAGGCAAGTCCATCTTTTTGAAGATCGACAAGGTCATTAGATTGATGCTAGCTCCCAAGTCACATAGAAATTTGTCAAATGACACCTTTCCAATGGTGCAAGGAAGAGTAAAGCTTCTAGGATCTTTAAGCTTCAGAAGTAATTTCTGTTGCAGCACATCACTGTATTCTTCCGTGAGAGCAACGATCTCTAAGTCATCAAGCTTCACCTTCCTAAAGAGAATACCTTTCATGAACTTCGCGTAACTAGGCATTTGTTCAAGAGCTTCAGCGAAAGGTATGTTGATATGAGGTTTCTTGAACACCTCCAAAAACTTCACAAATTGCTTATCCAGCTTTTTCTTGTACAGCCTCTTAGGAAAAGGAGGTGGAGGATAAATCTATTCTCCCCTGTATTACCCTCAAGAGGAGTGTGCTCAACAGTAGTCTTCCTTGGTTCCACTTCTGCTTCCTTCTGCACTTCTTCTTCTTCTTCAGCCTCAAGTTCAGAATCCGGAGTCTTGACTTTTTCAGGATTTGCAACCTTACCAGAACTCAATATAATTGCTTTAACATGCTCCTTAGCTTCCTTCTTGCCTGGCACTTCAGTATCGCTAGAAAATGTGCCAGGTTGACGATTCAGTAATGCATTAGCAATTTGCCCAATCTGATTCTCCAAGGTCTTGATAGAAATAGCTTGGCTCTTGCACATGAGCCTTAACTCCTCCAATTCAGATTTTTCATTAGCATGCGGTAACTGCTGAAGTTGAAGTTGTTGCCTAGGGGCATATTGCAGTTGCTGAAAACCAGGAGGGTTATACTGCTTTGCTATGTATGGCTGATAAGATTGTTGCACCGTATTTTGATTGTTACTCCAGCTGAAGTTAGGATGATTGCAATTATTGGGATGATAAGTGGCTAGAGCTTGCTATTGTAATCTCTGATAGCTGCTCACAAATTGAGCTAATTTACTAGAAATAGCACACTACTCAGTTTCATGTGCCCCGCACAAAGTTCAGAAACACTAGTGATTTGATTAACTCCATAATTAGTCAAAGAGTCAACTTTCATCGTCAAAGCTTGAAGTTGAGCAGCTATAGCAGTAGCTGTATCCACTTCCAGAATTCCTGCTACTTTGCCTTGCAAGATTCTCTGCGTAGGATTATGGTATTTATTAGCTGTCATTAGCTCAATCAACTCATAAGCTTCATTATAGCTTTTAGCCTATAAAGCTCCACCAGATGCTGTATCGAGCATAGGTCTAGATTGTGCAACTAAACCATTGTAGAAATAATTTATAATCATCCAATCAGGCATGCCATGGTGTGGGCACTTCCTTAGCATCTCGTTGTATCGATCCCAAGCCTCACAAAGAGATTCTAGTTTGCAAGCAAACTGAGTAAGAGCATTCCTGATTGCAGTACTCTTCGCCATAGGAAAGAATTTAGTGAGAAACTTTTGAGCAAGATCCTCCCATCTGGTGATAGACCCTAGTGGTAGAGAATGTAATCAACACTTCACTTTATCCCTCAGAAAAAATGGGAAGAGTCGCAGCTTGATAGCATCTTCCGTCACTTCTTTGAACTTGAAAGTGTCGCAGATCCCGATGAAATTCCTGATGTGTATGTTGGGGTCTTCACTAGGAGAACCCCCAAACTGAACTGAGTTCTGTATCATCTGATCGTGCTCGACTTGATCTCAAAAGTGTTAGTCGCGATGGCTGGTCTGAGGATGCTTGACTGAATATCATTGATCTTAGGCTGAGAATAGTCCATCAAAGCCTTAGGATTATCTGCTTGATCCCCCATTTCTATTAAAGCTAGTTCTTCGATTTTCTCTTCTTCTTCTTCTACTTTATTTTCATCCTTAAAATCTTCCCTTCGCTTCACTACAACTTCTTTCTCGGCTTTATCCAGAATTCTCCTACGAGCCCGCGAACGCGTATGCATACACGATCGCTAGAGTACCTGAAACATGACAAGGAAAAGAGTAGGTAAGTAACAACGTCAGAGTCAATGAACTTTAACGATCACTGATGACAAACATATAAACTAAAAGTTAACACCGAGTCCTCGGCAGCGGCGCCAAAAACTTAATAGGGCTTAACACGCGCTAATATTTCACGCAAGTATACACGATCGCAAGTAATATAAAATTATTTCTAGTTCATTCCCACAGGGACTGGTTTAGGTTAACTTTGTGATTTATGCACTTATGCAATAATGATATGGCTATTATTCAATGCTAAGACGATAAAAAATTGGGTTTGATTATAACTACGGTTAACTAACATAAACTAAAAGAGTAAAGAGAGTTGAATAATATATGACACAAACATGGGATTCTAACTTCATTGAATACTTTATTTAATAGCCTTATTGTTTTAACCTTAGCATGCATTGGTGATGTTACTAATCAGATAACACGAAACTGCTAAACGCCAACTTTCATTGCACGCATAACATACTACCAGACATCCACAAAAGAGATGGAAGCTGAATAGACACCAATTATATTGAGATCCTATATGTCTATAGAATTTGACAACATAATGGCTTAATGCACAAGTTATCTATCATGATTACATAGGGCAAGTAAGATGGTTAAAATTACCTATGAATCATGTATAACAATAACACATGAACCTATGCTAGTATGGCAAGTTCTAAATCCTTAAATTCACTGTTGCTTCATTAAAGATTAACACGTTATCTTATAAGTCCGTGATGCTCATAAGATGAATGAGCACAACCAATACTAGGTTATCATACAATCACCGCAGACTAAGGCATCGAAACAAATTAACTAAAGAAATCCACAAATAAATCCGCTAGAACCCCACGATAAGTATTAGCCCATAATCGGACTCATCATCAATGTCGGTTCCGATAAAAGCATGGCACAACATACGTAGTCTTTATACTGAATAAATAATAAACCAAGTATGAAACAAGAGTATAGGTTCACAAATAAGAAAACTAGCATCCAAATTTACAACTTAGAACAAAGAATCACAAGTATAAACTAGATTTTCTTCGCCTTTGTTGAATTATGCTAAAATGGTCTTCTTACGCCTTCTCCTCGTGCTCTGGCACGTCTCCCTTATGAAAAACAACCTTTAATTATGTATATATAGTAGCCCACATAAAGTAGAAGTCCTCCAATCAGAAGCCCAATAGAATCAGGATTCAAATCTTCCGATCCGGCATGGCCGCGCGCTTGATCAGTGCGGGCACGCTGTGTCTCTGTAGTTTGGGCGCGGCCGCGCGCTATAACAGTGCGAGCGCGCTGGCCTTCTGGAGAAAATTCTATTTTTCTTCTTTTCTTGCTGCAATGAGTTGGTTTCCCGAGCTTTCTTCCTTGGACACCATCCTAACACCATATTAGCACAAAAATAATGCTAATTCACCTGAATTCTGGATTAATGCCTGAAATGCAAAAACACTAGAAAACACATTAAAACACCAACAACTTGAGTACAAAAGCACCAATTCAAAGCTTAATAGAGCGTTATAAAGTTTCATAAATGCCACTCAATAGCTGCTCAGCTTAAGGCTTTAACGATGAAGGTAGATTCTTTGGCTAATTATGGAGTTAATCAGATCACAAGTGTTTATGAGCTTTGTGCAGGTGCACATGAAACTGAGCAGTGTGCTATTTTTATTGAATCTGCTCAGTTTGAAGCAGCTTACAGAGGTCGCAGTAACCATTTCCAGCTACTTCTCATCCCAATAACTGCAATCATCCTAACTTCAGCTGGAGCAACAATCAGAATGCGGTGCAACAACCTTATCAACAGTATACAGTAAAGCAATTCAACCCTACTGGTTTTCAACAACCGCAATATGCACCAAGACAACAACTTCAACTTCAATAACTACCGCATGGAAGTACAAGTCAATCTAATGAAAAAATTGAATTGGAGGAGTTGAGGCTCGTGTGTAAGATCCAAGCGGTTTTTTTTAAGACTCTGGAAAGTCAAATTGGGCAGATTTCCAATGCTTTGTTGAATCGACAACCTGGTAGAATCCCTAGTGACACGGAAGTTCCAGGCAAGAGGGAAGCAAAAAAGAAGGTGAAGGCAATTACATTGAGGTATGAGAAGGTTGCAAGCCCTGAAAAATCTCATATTTTAGAAAATGAAGTTGTGACTGAAGAAGAAGTGCTGAAGGATGCCGAGGTGGAACCAAGGAAGAAAGCTGTTATCAACACACCTTCTAAGGGTAATACAGGGGAAAAATAGGTCTATCCTCCACCTCCGTTTCCTAAAAGATTGCAAAAGCAGAAGTTGGATAAGCAATTTGCTAAGTTCTTGGACGTTTTCAAGAAACTTCACATCAACATACCTTTCACTGAAGCTCTTGAGCAGATGCCTAGCTATGCGAAGTTTATGAAAGGTATTCTCTCTCGGAAAGTGAAGCTCGATGACTTAGAGACCATTGCTCTTACAGAGGAATGTAGTGATGTGCTACAACAGAAGTTGCCTCCAAAGCTTAAAGATCCTGTAAGCTTCACTATTCCTTGCACCATCGGAAAGTTGTCATTTTACAAGTGTTTATTTGATTTGGGAGCTAGCATACATGTGATGCCTTTGTCTATCTTCAAGAAGTTTGGTTTACCTGATCCAAAACCTACATATATGTCCTTGCAGTTGGCCGATCGTTCAATTACATATCCACGAGGCATTGTGGAGGATGTCTTGGTCAAGGTGGACAAACTCATCTTTCCTACTGACTTTACAATTCTGGATTTCGAGGAGGATAAAAAGATTCCCATAATCTTGGGAAGACCATTCTTGGCTACTAGCCGAACCTTGATTGATGTACAGAAGGGTGAGCTCACTATGCGAGTACGGGATCCGTATGTAACCTTTAATGTTTTCAATGCCATAAAATTCCCGTGCTTAAAAGTGGAATTGGTCGATTCTATAGTTACTTCAGAACTTGAACAAATGCTAGGGTCTGACGCCCTACAGAAAGCCTTGATGGGGGATTCAGATAGTGAAGATGATGAAGGTGATGAGTAGTTGCAGTATTTGAATGCTTCTCCTTGAAAGCGAAGGCTAGATATGCCTTTTAATCTCTTGGATTGTCAGAACTCAAAAATGCTGAGGGGCATCTCAATCCATCTATTGAGGAAGCTCATACACTCGAGTTTAAATCTTTGCCTGAACACTTGAGGTATGCGTTTTTAGGCGATGCATCTACTTTTCCTGTTATTATTGCATCTGACCTTTCAGGTAGTGATTAAAATAAGCTCCTGAGAATTTTGAGAGAGTTGAAGTCAACAATTTGATGGACTATAGAAGATATCAAGGGAATCAACCCTTCTTATTGCATGCATAAAATTCTTCTTGGGTAAGGAAGCAAGCCAACTGTGGAGCAACAAAGAAGGCTAAATCCTATCATGAACCAGGTCGTGAAGAAGGAAATTCTTAAGTGGCTAGACGCAGGCATTATTTATCCTATTTATAACAGTTCTTGGTGAGCCCAGTTCAGTGTGTGCCGAAGAAAGGAGGCATCACAGTGGTTGCTAATGAAAAGAGTGAGCTCATCCCGACTCGAACAGTCACGTGGTGGAGAGTGTGCATGGATTATCGAAAGCTGAATAAATCCACAAGAAAGGATCACTTTCCAATATCTTTCATTGATCAAATTCTCGACAGGTTGGTTGGGCACGAATACTATTGTCTTATCGACGGCTATTCGGGCTATAATCAGATCCGCATTGCTCCAGAAGATCAAGAAAAGACTACCTTCACTTGTCTGTTTGGTACTTTTGCCTTCGGAAGAATTTCGTTTGGGTTATGTGGTGCACCTGCCACATTTTAGAGATACATGATGGCCATCTTCTCTAACATGATTGGTCAGAATGTGGAGGTGTTCATGGATGATTTTTCTGTGCTCGGGGATTCTTTCGACGAGTGCTTGTAAAATCATGGCATAGTTGTTAAAAGGTGTGTTGAGACCAATCTGGTTCTCAACTGGGAGAAATGTCACTTTATGGTGCAATAGGGCATCATTCTTGGGCACAAGGTCTCTAGTAAAGGTCTTGAGGTGGACAAATCCAAGGTGGGGGTCACTGAAAACCTTCCTCCACCAATTTCTGTAAAGTGAATCCGCAGTTTTCTTGGTCATGCGGGTATCTATCGGCATTTCATCAAGGATTTCTCTAAAATATCTAAACCATTATGCAATCTATTAGAGAAAGATGTCCCTTTCAAGTTTGATGATGAGTGTCTAGCTGCATTTGAGAGCTTAAAAAAGAGCTTGATCATGGCACCTGTCATAACTGCACCTGATTGGAATGAGTCTTCTGAATTGATGTGCGATGCGAGTGACTATGCAGTTGGAACGGTTCTTGGGCAAAGGAAGAACAATGTATTTCATGTGGTCTATTATGCTAGTAAGACCCTCAACGGTGCTCAACTGAACTACACTACTACTGAGAAGCAACTATTAGCCATTTTCTACGGTTTTGAGAAGTTTCGATCTTATTTGCTTGGAACGAAGGTAACAATTTTCATTGATCACGCTGTGATTCACTATCTTGTCTCGAAAAAGGACTCGAAGCTAGATTGATTCGATGCGTTCTTTTACTTCAGGAGTTTGAGTTGGAGATCAAGGATATGAAAGGTACTGAGAATCAAGTTGCAGATCATCTCTCTCGGTTAGAAGATCCAAGTATAGCTTTACAGGATAACACAGTGATAAATGAGTCTTTTCCCGATGAGCATTTGTTTGGGTTACAAGAAGAAGAACCGTGGTTCGCAGACATTGTGAACTATCTTGTGAGCAACATTATTACCCCGGACTTAACTTATGCTCAAAAGAAGAAGTTTCTTCACGAGGTGAAGTGGTATGTGGGATGAGCCATTTTTGTTTCGGCAAGGAGCTGACCAAATCATCAGGAGATGTATTCCGTACAACGAGACGGAGGGTATCTTGTGAGACTGCCATTCAACTGTTTATGGAGGCCACTATGGTAGAGAGAAGAAAGCAGCTCGTATTATTTAAGAAGGATTCCTCTGGCCTACATTGTTTAAAGATGCACATCAGTTCATTTTGAAGTGTGATCGATGCCAGCGTGTTGGTAATATGTCAAATAAGGATGAGATGCCTCTTAATGTGCTTCTCAAGGTTGAGGTCTTCTATGTTTGCAGAATTTACTTGATCGGGCCATTTGTCTCATCGTGCAAAAATCAGTATATCTTGTTGGCAGTAGATTATGTCTCAAAATGGGTGGAAGTTAAAGCTTTACCGACAAATGACGTGAAGGTAGTGCTCAATTTTCTTCACAAGCAGATATTCACAAGATTCGGAACTCCAAGAATCATAATCAGTAACGAGGGATCACATTTCCGCAATCGTAAGTTCACTTATATGATGTAGAGATATAATATGAATCATCGCATTGCTACAACCTACCATCCTCAGACTAATGGTCAAGCTGAGGTGTCTAACAGAGAGATCAAGTGAATTCTGGAGAAAGTTATATGTCCATCAAGAAATGATTGGTCTTTGAAGCTGGATGAAGCTATTTTGGCATATCGAACAACATTCAAGATTCTGCTAGGCATGTCACCATTTTAATTAGTTTATGGTAAAGGATGTCATTTTCCTGCAGAGCTAGAGCACAAGGCATATTGGGCTTTGAAGAAACTGAACATTGATCTAACTGCATCTAGTAAGAAAATGATGCTTCAATTTAATGAACTCGATGAGTTCCAACTTCAAGCATATGAGAACAACAAAATGTACAAGGAGAAAGTCAAGAGATGGCACAATAGGGGTCTAGTGCTTAAATCATTTGTGCCGGGACAACAAGTTCTTTTGTTCAACTCTCGTCTCCGTCTTTTTCCTGGAAAATTGAAGTCTAGATGGTCAGGGTCATTTGTTGTCAAAACTGTGTTTTCACATGGAGCGGTGGAAATTTTTGAGAATGATCGAGGCCAGGAATTCAAGGTGAATGGACAGCATTTGAAGCATTACTATGGAGATACGATAAACCGTGAGGTGGTTAGTATCGTTTTATTGTCAACTTGATCCTAGAATTCTACGTCAAGCTAGCGACATAAATCAAGTGCTTCTTGGGAGGCAACCCATGTTTGTTGTACATTAGTAGTTGAGAAAAGAAGAAAGAAGGAAGAAAATTAGAAAATCAGAAAAACAGGGCAATTTTTCTAGGAGCACGGCGCGCCCGCGCTGGGAAGTGGGGCGGCCGTGCTGAAATAGCAGAAAGTGAGCACGCCCGCACTCCCATGCGGGGCGGCCGCGCTGGTGCCCAGAGAATTTTTTTTTTATACAAACCGAAAATCATAAAAAAAAAAGTTACACACAACAGTTATATAATCTCTTTGTACCCGATTTTTAGTCTTAAAAATACCCCATTATCCCCACTAAACCCAAAATCATATTCCACTTCTAGTATAACACTAATTCTAATTCTTTATATAGACATACACCTATATACATCCATCTCCACCTTACTTTTATTCTCTCAAACCCTAAATCTCTCTACACACCTCTCTTATCTCTCCTAATCTATTCCAATGGCACCAAAGAGAACCCGTACTCAAGGAAGCAGGAACACTAACCCCGCCTCTACCTATACATCGATTGTTGGGGGTACAAGGCAACGGTTTGTTACTTCGACGGCTGAAGAGGAATACACAAGGTTGTTGTCTAAGCAGATAGCAAAATTGAGGGGTTTTCTACCTTCGGGTAAGGATGTTAAGCTTCTCGAGATGATCTTGGAGATGGGATGTGTTTCGTTTTGTGAGGCACCCGAGGTTGTGCCTATAATTATTGTTCGCGAGTTCTATGCGAACGCAAAAGCTGATAAGAATGGGTATTCGGTGGTGCGTGGGTTGACAGTGGACTACAACCCGGAGGCTATTCGCAGGGTTATCAAACAACATGTGAGGAAGCCAACTCAAGAGGAGTGGGTTAATAAGAACAGGGAGGACTTTGATTTGGATTTGATTGTGGATACGATGTGTATCCCGAAGACACAATGGAAGTTTAAGAGGGGATCGAATGATTATCTCAATTTCCTTGCTTCATGCATGAACAGGTTTGCTCGTGCTGGGAATGCTTTTATTTGTGCGAATATCATGCCTTCTTCTCATGTGCATGATGTGATTGTGGATCGTGCGAAGTTATTATAGGGGATTTTGTATGGAGATTATGTGGATCTCGGTTCTGTTATTCATCAAGGTATTTTGCGGTTTTTGCGTGGAGGCACTGTGAGGTCTATCCCTTATGCCTCGATTGTGACCAAGCTTTGTGTTGCGGTGGGTGTTCATTGGCCCGCACACGAGCAGCTTCAGTTACCGAGTGCCCCCATCGACAATTCTACGATCTTAAGCATGCAGGAGTGGTATGGGGGGAGGCTGACGAGAAAGGACTTGGGCATACCTATGATCATTTTCCGGGTGGCCAGCCAACCGATCAGATGTATGTTGGTGGTTCGACTTAGGCACGCAGAGGAGCGTGGATAAATCAGATTGGTGAGGCTAGTTCTTCGCAGCAACAGCAGTCGCAGGAGACAGATGATAGTGCTGGTTTAGGCTACACACGGTATAGGCATTTGATGAGGCGGATGGATGCGATGTATGAGTCGTAGAGCAGGTTTGCACAGGATCTTACTCAGGCATTGGGTACAGCTTTTTGAGCCACGAGGATTGACATAAAGTGGCCAGTTTTTGGAGAGAATTCTGTATATCCGCCTCCTGACACTCCACCCGCGGAGGGTGATGAACCTTCTTCTTCCGAGTAGGTATGCCTTGATTCCTTGCTATTACCTTCATTGAGGACAGTGAAATTTTTAAGTTTGGGATTGATAGTTAAGGAATGTTTTTGTGTGAGTCCATATAGATGCAAATTCATGATAGTTTAGTTCATATAGTTTGTGTGACGCCCTCAATCTCAGGGTTAGGAAATGAGGACCCACACACCTCTAATCTACTAATTTTTAAGCATAAACCCCGATTAGCTACTAAGAGGATCAAACAGGATAAAGTATGAGACAAGATTACAACTACCAATCATATAATATAACTTACAACCCCAGAATAATATTAAATATACATAGTCGATCCCGGCTTGGAACCGACAGATAACCCATTATATCTTTACAACTCTCTAGCCAAGCGCTTTCTCACTCAAAAAACTTTACTACCTGCTATGGCAACCGGAAGCCCTCAACATGATAAGGACCACCAGGTACGCTCTTACGAGCAGTGTGCCTAAGCCTGGCCATCTTCTTGCTTAACTGCCATGGTTAGACTAAAACAAAATATGAGTATAAAACTCAGCAAGTAATTATAAATCAGTTCTACGATATAAAACCCACAATATACTTTATCAATATCAGGGCATTCTACTTTATCAGATCTAGGTGGCAGATTTATATCTTTCAGGTTATGAAGGAAATTTTTGGGCTTTCAAGGAACAAGGTTCAAAGCAGGGGGAAAGCCGACATTCATCTCAAATCATTAAAGGATCAAAACAGATCTTTCAAATGGAAAGTGACAATCTTTTCCTTACATGGAATCAGTTGTATGATCAACATAATTAAAATCAGGGTTCATGAACTATAAGCTTCACAATATCACAATCAAATATTTTCAAAGCAATATAAACCATTTTCATTTTCAAAGAATCAATTACTGAGTAGGAAATTTCAATTCCTTCTTAAAATCAATATGGAACCCTTGATTGGAACACTTTATCTTTCATTTCATTATAATACGGGTGATCAGCCCGTACAGACCTCTATCCGGTCTTTAAGGTACCAAATGGCATAATTTCAGCCTTAAACTGGACTAGCCCCGCTAGCCTCTTACTATGACTGGACTAGTCCCACTAGCCTCTTACATCTCAATCCAATCTATCAGGAATTCATTTGGAAAACCTTGAGTTGGAATAAAAATAGGTTTTCTAAATTCATTTTATCATTACCAAGAATATGAAATCATTCGGACTCTTTCAAGTTGAAACTCATTCTTAGATTCAATTTCAAGAAATTAAAGTTAAGGAAATGAATCAAGGATAAGAAGGTGCAATTCTAGGGATCTTGAATTAATGATAACAAGGTATTTAAGTTAGAAGAATCAAAACTGTTTCGAGGATCAATAGGAAATATGGTGATCAAGGAATGTAGCATCATTATAAAGGATTTGTAAAGGTACTTATAGGGTTTATAACAGTTCATGGTATGACAAATAATTTGAACAGGAAGATAGGTTACCAAAGGATTGAATCAATAAGCTTATCAATAACAGTTTTACAAGATCAAAGACAGGGTATCTCAAATCAATAACAAGGGTTCATTCTTTTAACATTTCAATACTCTACATGGCATGAACAATATCCTCTCTATAACCATTTACACAAATAATTAGAGTTACTTGCCTGAATTCGCTTTCCTGAAGGTTGAACTACTGCCACCTAGTATACCTTTCCCTTTCCTAGCCTGAATGCCCTCACGCTCCGAATCTACAATAAAAACCAAAACCTTAATTAGTTTCTCAACTCTCGTTCCCGGAACGTTCACTCAATACGATAGCTCGACTATACTTTTGACTCGAACTATACGAATATAGCTTATATACACACATACACATAGCACATAACACATACTTTTCTCGTAGCCTTTATAAATACTCAATAATCAACTTATACTTTCTTTAATCTCGACTATTCTTTAAATCAAATGATTATAACTTATACGGGTACACAATTCATACACCACTAAATCTTTACGACCATAACTATCACTTATAGCTTTTAAAATCAATCAACTTAGTTCCCTTTTCTTTTATTCCTTAATTCGAACCACATACTATAATCAAACAATCAAATACATAGACATTTACATATGCATACCCAATCATTCTTTCGATTATCAAAAACCAAGTTTTGACTTTTAACTCTTAGGGCCTATTCGGCCTTATCGCAAATACCAACCACAAAATTAACCAAATACTCACTTAGTTCACATAAACACATAACTCATTTAAAAATCTTTAAGAATCATTTTCCTTTAATCAACAAAATTCGAACCATAACCATACATATATGTTTACATGCAATTCAAGTTCATCTCTTAATTAAATCAAACACTCATTTTAACCACAATTTTCGAATTACACATCAAAACATCGCTTAATGATTCAAATCCTGATCAAATCTTCCTAATTAATCATGCATGCATTCATTTAGCATCAAAACAATCTCTTTTAGACTCATTTTTCATTCGGCTATAACCATAAATCATAACTCAAGAACCAAACAATGACATGCATCACTAATTCTTCTTTTAAACCAACATGCAATCTCATTTCTCACTAATTAAACATAGTTTACACCAAGATCAAGTCACAAAATCCAATTCCCTTTTTATTAGTACAAAGGCCGAACCAAAACCTCAATATGCAACCCTCAAATTTGATTTCTTAAGCATCCAAATCAATTATACAAGTCCAAATACTTTTAAAACAATCATAAAAATCCTTTTACCAATAAACAACTTATTTTCATCATAAAACCAACTTAATAAATAAGAACCATTCGGTTTTCAAGCAAAACAATACATGCAACTTCTATTTTGATTCTCTAAATCCTCAATTAGTCAAATCTTTTATTTACCACTAAGAACATGCATGAACAAGTCATTTCATCAAGAACAATCACATTTATTTTTCTAAAAATCAAGGAATCATTCGAGTTTTTCAAGAATAACACATGCAACAATCAAAAATGAGTTTTTGGTGTGGTAGAGCTTAGTGATTACATCATCACTCGCCACCGGTTCACCGGAGTTCATCACCGATGGCGGTGGCTTCACGGTGGTGCCCTCATTCGAGGGTATCCAACCACGAACCCTCCGATTACTTCTAAAAATCACAACAACAAACGCATGCAAGACATGATCATCACAAATTCACATCATCTTGATTCTATAAAACAAGAACTCGGCAAAACCGATCCTACACACATCCGCATGTAAGTACCAAACCACACATGCAAGTGGATCAAAGCTTATATATAGAACAAGGATGAAGTTCTATGGAAGAATCCATAAAAATCAAGTGAAGAAGAGAGATGTACCGAGAGGAAAAGAGAGAGAGAGACTTCTAGAGAGAGAGAAGAATGAGAAAATGGAAAAAAAGAAGGAAGAGGCCGGGTGGAAAAGAAAGAAAGGGGAAGAGAATGAGTTTATATATAATAAGGGGGCAGGGGTAATTTGGTAATTCACTAATTCCCCTTTATTTTTTATTTACCTTCTCTTTTTACTCAAATAAGATAGAAATTGAATATTGAATTTATCCCTCTCGGAAAATCAAAAATTATTGCGAGTGACAATTTTAAGACGTAGATCTCGAAATTAGCTTTCCAACCATTACTCATAATAAACTTTTGAACGTACAGTTGATTTTATCCGATTTTTACAAGTTTGTGCTAATAATAGCATTTTATCACATAAAAATCAATTTAAAATGCACGATCACCAAAATAAATCCATCTATCATTTTTAGAAAGTCTCTAGGACTATTTCGAAGATAACAAAACAAGTCTCATGCCATTACCTTACTCAGATAATTTTATAAAAATGTGCGAAGGTCAAATAAACCTTATTTAATTTAAATAATTCTCTTAAATCCATAAAATATTAACTGTTATGGATAAAAAACTAAGGTTATTATTTGCTGTATTTATTACTAAGATTCGGGAGCTCAAGGCCTTTAATGGCTGCTCTCGTGTTTCGTGGCTCGATCTGCCTTTACGAGATGCCTACGTATCTCTGTGAATTAGAGAATCAAGCCAAAAAATGTAGTTCTGATTTGTGGGGTGAGGCCCCTTATATAGATGTTGGGAGTCCTTGAATTAGACTTGGTATAGGAGACTTGGTGGGCAAGTCTCATAATTAGAATGGACTTTGGAGTCCTAGATAGTAGGAAACTGATTCCTTATCCTTTTAGGTCCCCTTGAGGCTAATCTCTAAGGATTTATATCCTTATCGGGACTCTTCTCAACATCTGATTTTTCCCTTATTAATTAATTACGAAATTAATTAATAATCATGGCTTTTGGGCCTTTTTTATTCCATCAGGCCTGATCTGGTCCATCAAGCTTAACATTTCTTGTTTGAGTATCATATATCTTTTTATTGGGCCTTGCAGTCCACAACTTGTACAATTAATGCAGTATTTAATTATACAATCATAATTTATTTATCCCTATCATTTGCCCCCCAACTTTTAGGAAACATTGATTAGGTTTCGCAGAAGTTAAGTCTATTCGTTCCCTTACAGGGTTTCGTTTTTCCGTAAAGTGTGGAGCGACCTACACATTTACAATGAATTTTCCTTTTATTCAGGAATTATCTTAATTTCCAGGAATTTTCTCCCTTATTTCCCGGATTTTTCCCTAATTTTCTGGATTTTCCCCTAATTTTCTGGATTTTTCCCTAATTTTCTGGGATTTTCCCTAATTTTCTGGGATTTTTCCCTAATTTTCTGAGATTTTCCCTCATTTTCTGGGATTTTTCAGATTTCCAGCCCTTTTTCGACCAGGATCCTAGTCGAAATTTCCCACTTTTAGCTTCTGATCTTGAGCCCATCGACTAGGATTTCGACCAGGATCCTAGTCGAAATTTCGACCTGAATCCTGGTCGAAAATTCTTTGGTTTTCTTGATTCCTGGTCGAAGGATTTCGACTAGGATCCACGACCTGGATTTCGACCAAGATCCTAGTCGAAATTCGACCTGGGTTTTTAATATTTATTCCTGAAAGATGCTTGGCTAATTCGACCTCATTCCTGGTCGAAATTTCGACTTCAATTTAATCCTATTTTTTCCGTTGTTTTCGTGAGTCTAGTCAAAAAATTTCGGGCAGGGATCACGACCTGGATTTCGACCTGAATCCTGGTCTTTTTTGCCCGTTATTTTCGGGTCCCTGCTCGAAAGTTTTCGAGTAGGACTCACGACTTGGATTTCGACCTGAATTCTGGTCTTTATTACCCGTTATTTTCGGGAGTCTGCTCGAAAGATTTCGGGCAGGATTCACGACCTAGATCTCGACCTGGATTCTGGTCTTCTTCTAGCCTTCTCCATTGGTCCTTATATCTTTTAGGGCTAAAATTGAATTTTCCAAATCCTAATTGGATTTGGCCCTGGCTTTTTCTATTGGGCTTTTCAAATATTACTGGGCCTCTTTATTGGGCTTTACCAAATATTACTGGACTTAATACACCCTGTTTAGAATGCTCTAGAATTCCTAGGAATATTCTGGAATATTCCTTTTTCTGGGCCTTTTCTTATGGGCCTTTGTTCTCAATGGGCTTTTCGTCCCTTCAACTTCCTTTTCCTCTTATATAAAGGAATGAGAAAAGGCTATTACTCCTCACTTTCTCATTTCTTAGTTTTCTTCTTTATCTTCCTGCTAAGATTCTTAGAGCAATAACAGCAAGTCGGAGCTCAAAGCCTTTTTCAGGAGCGCTTCTTCAGGTAAGATTCCTCCCTTTGCTTTTCGTGTCTATTTTTCCATTATGTGCCATTTTAAGATAGCCTATTTACATGCCCCTTACTTTTTTCAGATGGCTGACAAAAGAATGACTCGCTTGGCCAAGATGAACGTGGCTAGAAAGTCCAACGATTTTCCTATTCGATCGAGGTATACTTCCTTAATCGACATGATCAACACTCGAGGGGATGAGTACCCGTCTGATGCGCATCTGGATGCGCACGATCATATCAGCGCCTTACGGGATCCCAAGGAGTTGGAAAAGTTGAGCAGCTGCTTCAGAATCAAGGAACCTTTTAAGCTGGTTCTTGCAGGTCCGGCCGATAGGGCCTGTCAGTGGAAGAAGGACGCACTATGCGTCTATAGGGATACTCTAAGGGCAGGTATTAGACTCCCTTTTCATCCATTCATTCCTTTGCTACTGGCTGATGTGGGCATCAGCCCTTGCCAACTTCCCCCTAATTCCTGGAGGTTGATTCTGTGCTATCTGTCGCAATGCGCCAAGCACAACGTCCCCACATCTGTTGCTGTCTTCAGGAAGATTTTTCAGTTCAAAAACAGCCCTGATAAAAGTCCGGGTTGGGTTTCTATCAACCAGCGCCCCACTATCCCCCATATCGTGAATGGGAAGTCCATCCCTGACAACAACTTGGGGTGGAAGAAAGATTTTTTGTTTGTTATTTGGGAAGGTGGAGATTGGGGCTCCCTGTTTCGATCATCCTTTGGGCTGGCCGTGGACGGGAGCCCAAATGACATAACTTTGTCTGAGGAGGAGGCTAGAGGTTTCAACCTCCTTACGCAAGACAACGGTACTTCCCATTTTTGGGACCTTATCCGGGAGACCGTCCTGGTAGAACGCGGCCTTTCGCCCGTTCATAAGAAAAGTAAGTTCCCTTTCTTACCTCCTTTATTTCCTGCACTTTTATTTCATTGGTTTTCAACTGACTTTGTTTGTTGCAGTGGCTGAGAAGATTGAGGAGGCTACCAAGCCGAAAGACCTGGAGACAACCAGGATGAAGAGGGCCGGGAAGATCTTTAAAGACCCTCGACTGGGTGACCGCTTCCCCGAGTTCCTTCTTCAGGCAACGGAGCCAGATGAGGAAGGCCCCAGCCAAGTTCTGCGCACCAAGCAGAGGCCAAGGGCCTATTTTCAACCTGCTTGGGGGATCCGGGGCAAGGACTCAATTGTGGGCAGCACGGCGCTGTCCAAGGAATGGTCTAAGCATTCCATCTCCCCGGTGGATTATCAAGATTTTGTCCTTCAACTGGACTTAGAGGGGAACGAGTTATTTGGAGCCCAGGCTCTGGCGACGGTACGTCCTTTACTTATGCCCTTCGTACTTATCTTTCCATGTTTCTTTTCTAAACTTTCGCTGTTTCTCTTGCAGGATAACGCCCATTTCCAAGGGGCAATTCACCAAGCTAAGGCTTGGAAGGTTTGCCTGGAAGATGCCAACAAGAAGTTGGAGGAGGCCAACCAAAAAATAGAGGCCCTTGAAGCTCAAATGGCCTCTTCCACTTCTGACCTGGAGACGGCCCGGGCCGAAAATGTCATTTTGAAGGTGCAGAAGGACAAAGCCTTTGATGGCTGGATGGACACCCAAGAATTCAAGGACTTGATGGTGGAGCATGATGCCCTTCTTCACCCAGTTAGCTATAAAGAGGGCTGGGATGCTGCTGTGGAGGCCATCCAGGATGAGTTTCCAGAGGTCCTTGAGCAGTCCCCCTTTTCTTGCCCTGTGCGGGTTCCAGAGCTTGGAGGTGTTACTGAGAAGCTTGCTGTTATGATCAAGGACGGAGAGGAGGAAGATTCTTCCGAAGAGGAGTTTGAGCCTGTCGCTAAGAAGGCCAGGGTGGAAGAGCCTCCAAAAGCAGCGCCTCAACAGCCAGCATCTCCTGCAGAGGGAACTTCTACAGGGACTTCAGAGGGGACAACCGAGACGTCCGAAGGAACGACTGAGACTTCTGAGGAGACTTCGGATAGTGGTTCTGAGGAATCTCAGCCTTCCAAGGCCTAACTTTTTTTATATCTTCTTTTTGAACTTTATTCATATCTAAACTTGTTACCCTTCGGGGTTATATTTCATATGTTGCTTTTCTTGCCTCTTTCTGTTTTAACTTTACAATCTTAATACGCATTTGAACTTTAAACATCCTTAGATAGAAATAATTTCAAACTCTTTAATATGAAGTCTGGTTTTCCAAAACCTTACACAGCATGGGTTCGACCCTAATCAACAATAACTAGACAATGTAAATTCTACTGGAATATAAAATCCTACGCAAGCAAAGCTTCAAGGTGCTTTTAAACCTACTTGTCACAATGACAAGTGAGAATCGTACTTTGCCTATCTTACACGTAGTAAACCTTCAGGTTTTGTGCGTGCCAGGTCCTCGGGACTTCAAAACCTTCCATAGTTTCTAGCTTGTAGGTTCCTCTACCCTGAACGCTCTTGACTCTGTACGGCCCTTCCCAATTCGGGGCAAGCTTTCCTTTCTGTCCGACACCAGAAGCCTCTATTTTTCTCAAGACTAGATCATCTTGTTCGAAAAATCTCTCTTTACCCCTTAGGTTGTAATAGAATGAACCCTTTTTCTGATATTCTACTATCTTTGCATGTGCCTCATCACGCACTTCATCAATTAGATCCAGGGCTAACCTCTGCCCTTCCTCATTTTCTACAGCATTGAAAGCCTGAATCCTTGGAGAGGAATGTGATATCTCCACGGGAACTACTGCTTCTGCCCCATATGCCAACATGAAAGGAGTTGCTCCTGTCGTGACTCTACAGGTAGTCCTATAGGCCCATAATATGGGAAGTATCTCATCCACCCAATTATTTCTTGACTTCTCGATCCTCTTCTTTAGTCCATCCAGGATTATCCGATTTGCTACCTCTGTTTGCCCATTGGCTTGCGGGTGAGCCACAGAGGTGAATCGTAACTCAATTTCATTTTCTTCACAATACTTCTTGAATTCCTCATTGTTGAATTGTGTTCCATTATCAGTGACGAGGATACGGGGAATTCCATATCGGCACATAATGTTTTCCCACAGGAATTGTGCAACCTGCTTAGTTGTGATTTTGGCCAAGGGTTTGGCTTCGATCCACTTGGTGAAATAATCAATGGCTACAATCAGAAATTTCCTTTGTGCCATGGCCATAGGAAAAGGTCCTAGAATATCCATCCCCCACATAGCAAAGGGAATAGGCGAGTTGATAGAGGTCAGCATCTCGGGGGGTTGTCTAATAACTGGTGCATGCTTCTGACAGCGATCACACTTCTTTACATATTCTTTGGCATCAGTCATCATTTCTGGCCAATAGAAGCCTAAACGGGTTATCTTATGAGCCAAGGCCCTGCCCCCCAAGTGTTGCCCACAAATACCTTCATGCACTTCCTCAAGAGCCAAGCGTGCCTCGTCGGGCCTGAGACACCTCAAGTAAGGAACCACGAAAGATCTCTTATACAGAATTCCATCTATCAAGGAGTACCTTAGTGCTCGAATAGTTAACTTCCGTGCCTCAGTTGCATCGCTTGGCAACCAACCGGTCTGAATGTGAGCCTTGATGGGATCAATCCATGACGTCCCCAAGCCTATGGGAGCCACAAGCTTAACATCTATGCTTCGTGTCTTCAAAACACGGAAGTACACACTTCCTGAACTTTCTTCAATCTCAGATGAAGCAAACTTTGATAGCGCATCTGCTTTAGCATTTTCTTCCCTTGGAATGTGTTCAACATGGCATTCATTAAATTGGGTCATCACAGCCCTTACTAGGCGAACATACTTAGCCATCGTATCATCCCTTGCCTCAAATTCTCCCTTTACCTGGGATATGATCAGCTTCGAGTCTCCACGGACCTTTAAGTTTTTGACTCTAAGTGTCCCAGCTAGACCAAGGCCAGCAATCAGGGCTTCATACTCTGCCTCATTGTTTGTGGTTGGGAAGTCTAGCTTCATAGCATACTCAATTAAGAATCCATCAGGGCTTTGCAAAACCAACCCTGCTCCACTGGAATTTGTTTTTGATGCTCCATCAAAATAGAGAACCCAATATTCTTTCTCCTTGTCCCCATTATCGACTCCCTTGTCTTGAGGTATGGTATCTTCCTGCCCCCCAACTTCTTGGTTGGGTATGGTACATTCCACCACGAAGTCAGCTAGTGCCTGGGCTATTATGGCCGTACGTGGTTTATACTTGAGATCGAACTCTCCCAACTCTATTGCCCACTTAATCAGTCTCCCACTTGCCTTGGGACTGTGAATGATATTTCTCAGTGGCTGATTTGTTAGCACTTCAATCTGGTGAGCTTGAAAATAAGGACGCAGCTTTCTTGAAGCCATTACCAAAGCTAAAGGGAATTTCTCAATAGTTGAATAATTCAACTCAGCACCATGCAAAATTTTGCTGACATAGTATACGGGTTTCTGGACTTTCAGTTCCTCCTTAACCAACACCGCGCTCAAGGCGCTCTCTGAAACAGCCAAGTACAAGAATAAAATTTCACTCAGAACTGGCTTGGCCAACAACGGGGCCTGGGCCATATACTTCTTTAACTCTTTAAATGCCTTCTGGTTTTCCTCACTCCATACAAAGTCTTTGATGCTCTTTAGCGACTTGAAGAATGACAAACACTTGTCCCCCGACTTGGAGATGAATCGTCCTAGCGCAGCAACCCTTCCTGTAAGCTTCTGAACATCCTTAACAGTTTTTGGTGGTTCCATGTCCAGGATCGCCTTTATTTTATCCGGGTTAGCCTCAATTCCCCTCTTTGAGACCATCAGTCCCAAGAATTTTCCAGATCCTACTCCGAAAGCACACTTCGTAGGATTCAACATCATCTTGTGGTACCTCAGGACCTCAAAAGCTTCCCTTAAATGGGCTAGATGATCAGTCTTTACTAGACTCTTGACTAACATGTCATCAACATAGACTTCCATAGTCTTACCAATAAGATCCTTAAAAATTCTATTCACCAACCTTTGATAGGTGGCTCCTGCATTCTTGAGACCAAACGCCATAACAAGATAACAATAAACACCAAAGTCAGTGATAAATGATACCTTTGGAATGTCATCCTTATGCATTTTGATCTAGTTGTATCCGCTAAATCCATCCATGAAACTCAGCATCTCATGTCCAGCAGTGGCATCAATCAAAGTATCAATTCTAGGCAGCGGAAAACAGTCTTTGGGGCATGCATCATTCAGATCAGTGAAGTCTATACACATCCTCCACTTTCCATTAGCCTTCTTCACCATTACAGGATTTGCTAACCACTCCGGAAATTGAATCTCCTCAATGAAACCAGCCTCCAAGAGCTTTTCTACTTCCTGTTTTATAGCCTCTTATCTTTTCGGGGCAAAATTTCTCTTCTTTTGTTTCACTGTCTTCCGGCTTGGATCCACGTTTAGCTTGTGAGTAATTAACTCCGGGTCTATGCCTGGCATATCAGCTGCTGACCATGCAAACACATCACTATTTTCTTACAAAAATTTCACTAACTTCCCTCTATAGGGCTCCTCTAATGTGGCTCCAATGAAAGTCATCCTCTAAGGATTCTCGGGGTCTAAAGGAACCGAAACCAATTCTTCTGCTGGCCTTCCTCTATTCTCATCATTTTCTCAAACATCCATATCTTCAATAGGAAGAACCTGCCCCCCGACTCCATCTGCCCTCAAAGAGGCCACATAACAGCTTCTAGCCATTTTTTGATCTCCTCTCTCTTCTCCAATCCCGTTTCGGGTGGGAAACTTCATGACTGAATGGTAGAAAGAGGGGACTGCCTTGAAGGCATGTATCCCTGTTCTCCCCATGATAGCATTATAAGTTGAACTAGCCTTTACCACCACGAAATCCAGCATCTGCGTTGCTTGCCTTGGCTCCGTACCTATGGTGGTTGGCAATTTGATTATCCCTTCCACAGGACATTCTACTCCAGCAAATCCATATATCGGCATGTCGGTTGGTGTCAACTGGGAGTCGTTATGCCCCATCCTTAGAAAGGTGTCGTGGAGCAAGATATCCACAGAAGCACCATTATCCACAAGGACCCTCTTAACCGGGCTATTTCCTATTATCGGTGTTATGACGAGCGGGTCGTCATGGGGAAACTTCACGCCCTCTAAGTCGGAATCATCAAAAGCCAATGTTACTTCTGTCCTGGCCCTCTTCGGGGCTTCGCCAACAATATGCATAACCTCCCTGGTGTATGCCTTTCTGGAATTTTTGGACAATCCAGCAGCAGTTGGACCTCCAAAGATCGTGTTTATCACAGGTCCTCGAGGGCGTCGTGGTCCTCCAAAAATTGCATTTATAACCGGCCCTCTAGGTTGGGGATTCCGCCCCTGATCGTCTTGGTCCCTCCTACAATCTTCAAAGTTCTTCCTTCCATTATTGCTTCTGTCCCCTCCATCTCCAGTATACTTGTTCAACCTTCCTTTTCGAATCAAAAACTCAATTTCATCTTTCAATTGCCTACACTCATCCGTGCCATGGCCAACGTCCTTGTGAAACCTGCAATACTTGCTCTTATCTAGCTTGGCGGGATCAGCCTTCAAGGGCTTAGGCCAGCGAATATCTATATCTTTCTCAATCTCCATCAAAATCTGACTTCTAGGAGCACTCAGCTTAGCGTATTCAGTGAACTTTTGCCCAGGTCCTCCCTTCTTGGGGGTTGAATCAGGGTTTTGTTCGGTTCTAGGATATTTGTCCTTAGCGATATACTCTAGATCAGTTTTTCGCTTCTTGCCTCCAGTGGGCTCATTACTTACTACGGTCTTCCTCATGATTTCTTCAACCTTGATATACTTTCCTGCCCTCTCTTGGATTTGCAACATGTTTTCAGGGGGACGTTTGGCCAAGGACATCTTGAAAAACTCATCCCTGGTTCCTTGTTGCAGTGCTATCATGGCTACCTTATCATCAAGGTCTGGGACTTTTAAAGCCTCCTTTGTAAAACGATTCAGGTAATCTCTCAAGGATTCCTTAGCTCCCTGCACAAGACTCATAAGAGATGCTGAACTTTTCTCATGGACTCTTCCACTGATGAATTGCTTAATAAAAGCCTGACTTAATTCTCTGAACGATCCAATAGAATTTGGGGGCAGGCGACTGTACCATCTTTGAGCCATACCCGACAGGGTTTGAGGGAAGGCCCGACACTTTATAGCATCATTCACGGGTTGCAGCAGCAGTGCATTAGAGAATGTCCTAACATGATTAGCGGGGTCTCCCGTGCCATCATAGGCTTTGATAGTGGGCATCTTGAATTTCCTTGAGATATGGGCATTCATTATCTCTTCTGTGAAGGGTGGAGTTGGATCATCAGGATCTCCAAGGGGAAGGAGATTGCTTGGATCAGTTCTTGGGACAGCAGCCCTTCTTCTTACCGGACCATCCAGGTCTATCACAGGAGGAGGATTTCTCCCCCTAGGAGGTATCTGAGGTCTGGTGGCCTGGTGAGCCTCCAAATCACGCCTCAGCCTTTGGATTTCAGCCTCATGAGCCCTGATCCTTTCCTGCACTTCTTGGGGATTCGCCCCTGGGGTGCTTTGGGGGCGTTGCCTTCCATCGGCCATTGGCTCTTTTCCAGGATGCCTCCTTCTCGGGGCCACTTCATCATCCAAAGATTCGGAGTCTCTCTCAGTGTAAGGACCAGAAAATTCCCGATCCTTAGGGATAGGGCCCAAACCTCGTATATAGGGGGGCGACTGCCCTCGTGCTTCGCTTCACCCAGCATATCCGCTTCCTCCAACCTCAGGGTGAAGGGGCATCCCATAAGGGGGGTTAGTAGTAACAATAGTTGAATATTCATACCCGACGGGTCGAGAATTCACAGGTATATGTACTTGTTGAACTTGAGGATTCGTACCTTGAATAGTCGGGGGAGTTGTCCCTTGTGGCTGAGGTTGAGTTGCCCCTGTCTGGGCTTCCCCCTGAGTAGATGCATAAGTTGAATGGGGAGGAACCTCCACGGTTGATGAAATCACCTGGGTTGTCTCTGATGGTGTTCCTTCCTCTAGAGCTCCAATTGTTCTCCGTGTTCTCGCCATGGTTGTTGTTGTGCTTCCCACAGACGGCGCCAAATGTTATGGATAAAAAACTAAGGTTATTATTTGCTGTATTTATTACTAAGATTCGGGAGCTCAAGGCCTTTAATGGCTGCTCTCGTGTTTCGTGGCTCGATCTGCCTTTACGAGATGCCTACGTATCTCTGTGAATTAGAGAATCAAGCCAAAAAATGTAGTTCTGATTTGTGGGGTGAGACCCCTTATATAGATGTTGGGAGTCCTTGAATTGGACTTGGTATAGGAGACTTGGTGGGCAAGTCTCATAATTAGAATGGACTTTGGAGTCCTAGATAGTAGGAAACTGATTCCTTATCCTTTTAGGTCCCCTTGAGGCTAATCTCTAAGGATTTATATCCTTATCGGGACTCTTCTCAACATCTGATTTTTCCCTTATTAATTAATTACGAAATTAATTAATAATCATGGCTTTTGGGCCTTTTTTATTCCATCAGGCCTGATCTGGTCCATCAAGCTTAACCTTTCTGGTTTGAGTATCATATATCTTTTTATTGGGCCTAGCAGTCCATAGCTTGTACAATTAATGCAGTATTTAATTATACAATCATAATTTATTTATCCCTATCATTAACATATCACGTAATCACGCATACAGACAAGCAAGCACATATACTGACACATGACAACTCATGTCTGATCATAAAAATTCCTCTTTTATCATTACTCCTCTTTTTGCGTATCGGGTCACGTTCTGCCTGACGGTCCTACGCTTAGCGTTTCAATTACGCTTTATAATATTATTATCGACCAACACGTCACTAGAACGCAATACTTCACTGAAACATTCATTTCACATATTTCACATTTTAAATACTTTAATCCTTTTTTAGGACGGTTTCCGTTCTACCTGACAGCCCGACAACACAACTTAATTCCTAAGCTGACTCTTTAAAGTGGAACGCGTCTATCTACGCTCCCAAATACTAATATACAATAAAGACAATTAATCATCACTTAATCACATATTTTATAATCTCATCACATAAATCATACTTTATTGACTTAATTATGTTGTAAAATTCTCAGTCGTCACAATCTACCCTCCCTAAAGGATTCTGTCCCCAGAATCTAGTCCAGGCAAATAGATGGCGATACTTTTCTTGTAATTCACTCTCTAATTCCCAAGGTGATTCTTCCACTATTGGATTTCTCCACAACACTCTGACTAGAGGTACGACTTTATTTCTAAGTGTCCTCTCTTTTCGGTCTAAGATTCGAACTGGTTGTTCTACATAAGACAAATCTGGTTGAATTTCCACTGGTTCCAATTCGATCACATGGCTCGCATCAGCATTATACTTCTTCAGAAGAGATACATGAAATACATTGTGTAGATGGTGCATTTGCGGAGGTAGCACCAATTCATATGCCACTTTTCCAACTCGTCGCAATACCTCGAATGGTCCAATATACCTAAGACTCAACTTCCCTTTCTTTCCAAATCTGGTTATACCTTTCCAAGGAGATATTTTTAACAAGACTTTGTCTCCAGGTTTGAATTGCACATCTTTTCGTTCTCGATTTGCATACTTCGTTTGACGATCTTGAGTGATAATTAATCTTTTTCAAATCAATTCCACCTTTTCCTTCGTTTGTTGAACTAGCTCTGGGCCAATTAATTTGCGCTCACCGACTTCATCCCAATATATAGGGGATCCACATTTTCTTCCATATAACGCTTCATAAGGCGGCATGCCAATACTCGCGTGATAACTGTTGTTGTAGGAAAACTGAATTAACGGTAAATGATCGTCCCAATTTCCTTTGAAATCTATTGCACAAGTTCGCAACATATCCTCAATTATCTGAATTATCCTTTCACTTTGTCCGTCCGTCTGCGGATGATATGCTGTACTCATTTTCAGCTTAGTTCCCAAATGATCATGGAATTGTCTCCAAAATCTCGAGTTAAACCTTGGATCTCTATGAGACACGATAGATACAGGAACTCCGTGACGCATCACGATCTCATCCAAATACAATTTGACCAACTTTTCCAACAAAAACCTTTCAGTTATCGGCAAGAAATGTGTTGATTTTGTCAATCGATCGATTACCACCCAAATCGCATCATGATTAGACTTGGTTTTAGGTAATCCTACCACGAAATCTATCGCGATATGTTCCCATTTCCATTCTGGTATATCTAGTGGTTGAAGCAATCCACTTGGCCTCTGATGTTCCGCTTTGACTCTTTGACACATATAACAATTACTTATCCATTCCGTAATTTCCTTTTTCATGTTTGGCCACCAATAAATCTCATTTAAATCCTAGTACATTTTCGCACTTCCAGGGTGAATTAAAAATCTCGAGTTATGCGCTTCTTGCAAAATCTCGTGCTTTAGCTCTACAACATTAGGTATCCAAATACATGAATTAACATGATATATTCCTTGTTCATCCTTTCGAGCTTTGACTTCTTCTCCGGATAACTTATCCGTTTTGCGATTCATCACTTGCTCTTGACAACATCGTATTTTTTTCCAAAATTTCGGGTTGAAATGACATCGCATATATAGCTTCACCTCCAAATTCTGGAGTCTGCACTTTTATTTCCATTTTTTTGAAATCCTTGATCAAATCTTCCGATGACGTTAACATTTCAACCTTTCCTTGTGACTGAGAGCGTTTGTACCATATTTGCCTTTCTAGAATGATAGTTTATCGCACAATCATAATCTTTGATCAACTCTAACCATCTTCTTTGTTTCATATTCAACTCCTTTTGAGTGAAAATATACTTTAAACTCTTATGATCTGTAAAAATCTCGCATCTTTCCCCATATAAATAATGTCTCCAAATCTTAAGGGCAAACACAATTGCTTCCAATTCCAAATCATGTGTGGGATACTTTTGCTCGTGCGGCTTGAGTTGCCTTGACGCATATGCTATCACCTTCCCATGTTACATTAACACACATCCAAGTCCTTTATATGAAGCATCACTGAATATTACAAATTCTCCTTTTTCATCAGGTAACACCAACACTGGGGCAGTTACCAGTCTCTTCTTCAACTCTTGAAAACTTTCTTCGCACTTTTCCGTCCACACAAACTTCTCGTTCTTTCTTGTCAACTTCGTTAATGGGACAACAATCTTAGAGAAATCTTGCACAAACCTTCTATAGTATCCAGCTAATCCCGGAAAACTTCTGACTTCCGTAGGAGTCTTGGGTCTTTCCCAATTCATCACAACTTCTATCTTGGTTGGGTCTACTTTGATTCCCTCCTTATTAACTACATGACCAAGAAATTGCACTTCCTTTAGCCAAAATTCACATTTCAAAAACTTAGCGTACAACCTTTCCTTCCTCAGAATTTCCAAGGAAATCCTCAAATTCTCCTTATGATCTTCTTCCGTCTTGGAATATATCAATATATCATCAATAAACACGATAACGAACTTGTCCAGGTATTGCTTGAACACTCTGTTCATAAGATCCATAAATGCGGCTGGCACTTCGTCAAACCAAACGCCATTACCAAAAACTCGTAGTGCCCATATCTCGTTCAAAACGCTGTCTTGGGTATATCTTCCGCTTTAATCTTTAATTGATGATATCCAGATCTTAAATCAATCTTGGAGAAACACAAAGCTCCTTTTAACTGATCAAACAAGTCATCGATTCGCGGTAGAGGGTACTTATTCTTAATCGTCAACTTATTCAATTCACGATAATCAATGCACAACCTCATACTTCCATCCTTTTTCTTAACAAATAATACTGGTGCACCCCACGAGGATACACTCGGCCGAATTACTCCTTTATCCAATAATTCTTGTAACTGTGCTGCCAATTCCTTCATCTCGACTGGCGCCATACGATAGGGAGCTTTCGATACTGGTTCCGTTCCAGGAGCCAAATCAATCGTAAACTCGATCTCTCTATCTGGAGGTAGTCCAGGATCAGGAAACACATTAGGAAAATCTCTTACTATTGGGATATCTTCAATCCTTACGGATTCTTTTTCCAGGTCTTTAACATGAGCTAAATAAACTTCGCGTCCTTGACGTAATAATCTTCTCGTCTCGATAGCTGTTAGAAACTTATTTTTTTGCCTCTTCCCTTTGAATATCACTTCCTCACCATCCTTAGTTCTTAACTTCACCTTCTTACTTTTACACTCTATCTGCACCTCATGGTTTGACTACAAATACATTCCCAATATAACCTCAAATTCTCCTAACTTAAAGGGAATTAAGTCAGCAGAAAAGTGTCGACCTTCTATAACCACATCACAATTGGGACAAACCTAATTAACAATAACTTTCTCTTGATTTGCTAACTCTATAATCAAATTAGGTTTCAGAGGGTACGCAACACAATTTAACTTATCAAGAATACTTTCAGAAATAAAAGATTTAGTTGCTCCAGAATCCATCAATACTTTTACTTCTACTGAGTTTATAACGAGCATACCTGCCACCACGTTCATATCTTGCACCGCATCTTTCATTGTTATATTAAAGGTCCTAGCTCTGGGTTGAGCTGACGGTGCTGGGAAGGACAGCGGTCCAGCAATCCTAAGAACATTGGCCTTCTGAACAGGCTCCTTGCAGTTTCTGGCCATATGGCCCACCTTTGCACATTTGAAACAAGCTAAGTCAGGTTTCCTTGCTCCATTTGGACACTCTAAAGAGTAATGCCCTTTCTGGTTGCACTTGAAACATGTTACGTCCAACTTATTATACCTTCCCAGGCGTCTCTTCCCACAAACTTGCATTCTTGAATCTGAGGTCTGTTATCCTTTCCCGGTTGTCCTACTTTCTGGAAACAGTTCTTCTGGGCTCCGTTACCGGGTTTAAACTTCTGAAACTTTTGGTTCTGACCTCCACCATTCTTGCCAAACTTTCCTCTAAACTTTGAACTTCCTTGCTCTTACTCCGAGCTTTCAAACTTCCATTTTCTTCCTTCATTTTCTCTCTTCGTAGCTTCACGCTATCCTTCTACTATCATTGCCTTCTGTACCAAGGTGGCATAATTCTTGATCTCCAATAATGCCACTTGACTTTTAATCCATGGCTTAAGTCCCTGTTGAAACCTCTTAGCCTTCTTTGCCTCCGTATTTACATACTCAAGTACAAATCTAGACAGCTCCGAAAATTTCACTTCATACTCCGCTACCGACATCTTCTTGTCTAAGATCCAAAAATTTCATCTCCAGCTGATCTTGCATATAACTTGGCAAATATTTCTCCAAGAACATTTCAGTAAAATTCTCCCATGATAAGTCCTTTCCTTCCAACAACGCCTTCAAAGATTCCCACCAGAAGCTCGCTTCATCTTTAAGGTAATAACTCGCATACTGGGCTTTCTTGTCATCCTTAACTTCTGCTAATTCAAAGGCTTTTTCCATTTCTCTTAACCATGACTGTGCTTTAATCGGGTCTGGCAAACCTAAGAATTCTGGGGGATGAACAGATTGAAAGTGTTTGAAGTTTCCAACTTTAGGGGCCAGAGGTTGTTGTAAAAGCTGAGCAGGTCTGCTCATTATGGTGGTTTCTGGGTTTACTTCTGGGTCCTGGATTGGAATTTCTTCTTCTTGGTGATCTGGTGAGTTGGCCATTTCTTACAAACCTGATTGAGCAATTATTTAGCAATACGATAGCATGGCATATATAACAACATTTTATTATGGAATCTCTTTTGCGGGTTTTAAGCTTTACCCAACTTTGCACATGCAATCCTATTACTACATAATTCTCATATCAGTGTTTTTCTCATGGCACATGATACGGTATTACGAAATTTTAAACACGGTTGTATGAAAACATGGTATTCATAACATTTATGCAAATCTTTAGGGTGCACGATAGAAACAAGATATATAATGGATTTATCAAACAAAGGGGTACATAAATAAAAGTCTGGTTATCACAAGTTCAGGAATAAGGTACAATAAAAGGGTTAAACAGAGGAAAAACTGGAAAATATCCCCCTATCTACCCCTAACTTCTAGTAACTACTACAAAGTTCTAAAATACAATACAACAAATGAAAAAGGGATCCCGGCATATGATCAAGTATCCCAAAGCCTATCGGCGCTGAAAACAACAACTACGGGCTCAACCAACAGTCCCGCCTAACAACTATTCATCCAGAATCTCTCTCAACACAACCAACATCCAGCGAATGATGTCATGCAGCCTCCGGGCCCCAGCATCAGCATCACTAGTGGATGGTCCCTCATCTAATCTCCTCCGGGCAACCTGCTCCACCAACTGAATCCTAGCTCTCCACTCCTCCATCACTACTGAAATCCTCTACCTAGAGCATCGAATCAACCTATCCACCAAAGCTCCCAACTCAGGAATACGGGAGTACACAAAGTCTCGGTCCTGGGCTAACTTGCCACCAACACTGACAGGCACAATCTTAGGCATCTCAGAATCTGGCTCAGGGGCAAGGGTCTCTGAATCTGGCCTGAAGGGTGAAATCTGCATAGGGATCTCACTACTCTCAGAAGGATCCTTCTCTGGATCTGAACTAACATACACAGGCTCCTTTGGAGAGGGTGGAATGGGGTCCACTGGGGTACCGGTCAAATTTGTAACGCCCCCAAATCCGAGGTCAGAGGATTTGGTCGTCACTATGAAACCTCAATCCAAATTAACCTGTTTAATCAATAAACAAATACCAGCGGAAGATATTTATCATTTATGACCCCAAACTACACCCAAGATCTTTTAAGGTTACAGTTCTAAAAACAATATTTCCAAATTCCATAAATAATTTTTCACTTTCTTTTAAAACTCTTTTCAATAAATTCCAACTCAAAACTAAAACCACTAGTACAACTTCGAAATGAAGTATACTAGGCCCAAATAAAATAACACAAATATAATACAATATAATATAAACAACTTTACACAATAGAACTTACATTAGCTCGTAAACCCTGGACCAACCACCTCCCAAGAGCTTTTTCTTTGCTTCCTTGAATTTCACGGCTAAACATCGCAAGTTAATCCTCACTGGAGGTTAAAGTTGAAAACATGCAAGTATGAGCGAAAGAAATGCTCAGCAAGATCATTATAGCGAATATAGGGTTATTTTAATATAAAACCGACATCTGCATTAGAGCAAAACATTTAAAATCATAATTGCTGAATCACAAAATTTTAGTTGAGGAACCCCAGAATTGATTCCTTAATTGTATTCAAAACCATTTTGATATTTTTGAGCGAAATACTTCAGCAATTCTTTGAATCTTGACGAGAATAAAACTCGTAAAACATTGTTTACGGAAATATCGTAAACCACAATAACATGAAACAATGATTATGGATTGAATCATAAACTTTACTCAAAACCGAACTCTTGATATTAATACTTATTTTGCTGTCATATCAAATTAGATATCAATACGAACTTTGATGCTCACAACATCCCATACTAAAATCAACATCAATCATCTATACTAATATCACCTTTGATATTTAACAACAACGTAAGTATCAGCATAAATCAGAATCTGAATCAAAACTGTATTTTACCATTATTCCAAAATAGAAACAGTTGATAAATCATTTATTCTATGAATATCAAAACCAATTTAGAAACAACAGTTTAGATTGGAACCCATTATATTTAATGCTGTTCCTGATGATCAGTCACGAAACAGCACCGGTATCCCGCAGCCATATCGTAAATATAGGTACTACCCGTATCCCGCAGCCATACGGTACCTATACAGTGCCAGAAAAGGCATAACAAGCCTTGAAAGATATTATAGCTGGACCGATATCTCGATCACCTATGATGTAACCAATAAACATTAACCATTCCAATCTTAAAAACCTTTTTATTGAAAAAGGAGCCGAATCATTCGACATCCTAAATAATTTTATTCCCTCATTCACTTGGGCAGGAATACTCGCAACAAAATCATCTTTCAAAAAATCCAAAACATTTATAAATCCAGTAAGTTGATAAGTAAAATCACTTAGCTATTCTGAACATAGAATAAGAGAAGAATACTTGCATAAACAGAATCATTTAATTCCGTGATATGTAAAACATTTATTTATTCTGAACTGAGAATAGGAAAAGCAATACTTGCATAAGAAAATTTAAAATAAATATCGCTTGAACGATAAGTGATGATAGGAATACTTGCCTTTGGGTTTTTTAGCAATTAGTCACACTCATAAAAACGCATCTATTCTGCAATTCTATCTCAAAACATCACCGTCTTTATTCTACTAATCATTTAGCCTGCTGCTCATGCAGTGCTGCAACCCAATATTCCATACTATTCAACTCTAGCCTTCAGCCATTCCATCTGGTCCTGATCGTCTTAAAAGACTCGTATCTATAATTAAAAGATCACACTTTGATCGTCTAAACGATAATTACTCGACGAACTGCGTGTCAGAACCCTATTGTCTACCCATACAATAGCCCACACATAAAAGATAGACAAACACAAGACCATTGACCCACTTGTACACGTAAGCACATAATCCAGGTATCACATAAATCATATCGCACATGACTCGGTTCATCAAAAGGTTCGACTCGGTACGTTTAAAACTGAAATCGGGTAAAAAATATGATTTATCGATCAATAATTGACTTAGAATGATTCGTAAAATAAGCGACCTTTCGAAATAAAAGGATTTGGGTCTTGAAAGTTTTTTTATTGAAAGCGAAATATTTTTCTGAGTCTAGAGGCCTTCGTTTCGTATTAAACGGACGAACGGTTTATTTATTATGAATAAAATAAGAAATAGAGGAGAATAAATCAATTAATAATAATATTAATTGATTTTTTTCAATACCAAAATATAATTTTTAAATGCGTAAAAATAATTTTTAAAAATTATTTGAATTAATTATAAATAAATGTAATTTATTTAACTATTTATAAATAAAATTAATTGATTAAGTGAATTAATCAATTAATTAAATTATAAATAATTAAAATAAATATAGATTTTTGAAAATAATAATAGAAGTAAATTTTTGGAATTTAAAATAATTAAGTAAATAACTTTTTAGAATTTAAAATAACGAGGAAATGATTTTTAAAATTAAAAGAATTGATTTATAGAAAAATAGATAGAAATTTTGATTTATATATAAAAATAAATTTCCAGAAACAAAATTAGGAATGGGGGTTAGGGTTACAGGGAATCAAAATCGGGTAGGCTGTGGTTGCAAAACGGGTCGTGGCCGGGTCGGTGAAGAACACCGCCGGAAACTGGGAAAATGAACCCAGAATCTGGCAGCCTCCCCGACTCCGGCAACCCCCCATTTTGCACCTAAACAACACGATTTCGTCTATTTTCTTCAGCTCAACACAGTCTACACCCCTGCAATAAGTCGTATACAACATCTATAGCCACAAAGAATCATCAGAATCGAAAGTCTGACGAATTCAAGGACGAACACCGGCGATAATCTGGCGACAGTCAAATTTGACGAATTCTCCACCGTATTCGAAGATCTTTATGCTAAAATCAAGTTTGAACAACACTCAATCTCATACAATTAACCATAGCATCAATTCATTCCCTGATAATTCAGAAAGATCAAAGAAAAAATCTAAAAATTTGAGAACTCGACTAAGCTAAATCCGAACTCAAATAATTCAAACAAAGGTACCAATCGATTCAATAAATCCTTTTAAAGCTGATTATAATCTCAAAAACAATCAACAATCATCAATAACCATAACTCAAATTTGAACCAAGAACATCAAAATTCGACTTTAATCAATAACAAACCTCAGATTGCAAAAGTGATATCAACTTAAAGAGCTTGAAATAAGCTTTGATTTGGTTACTTGAGCATCAAAAACGGATCACTACAGCTTCCAAAATCATCCATCAAAGATTCTGCACAAAAATTCACCCCCACAACCTTGTTCTTGATTTCCTTTTTATTTTCTGAATTTTTGCTAAAAAAATGAATAATAAAAAAAATAATTATGGGCAGCTATTTATATTTTTACAGAAAATCAATACTCTAAAATAAATTAAGGGTGTTTTTATCCCCTAATTAAAATAATTAGGCTAAAAAATACTAATTTCGGGGGAATAATTTTAAAAATGATAAAATATAAAATTTGTATCGAAATTTCCCAAAATTCGCGAATAAAACAACAATACGGGATATTTGAAATACGAGTAATTCTCTAAAAATAAAAACGTGAATTTTGTGGGCTTTGACGTCCCGGTGGGGTCCCGGTCCGTTAATTTTTAAAAAACCAAAACAATTCTTAAATAAACAGAAGATCCCGGAAACACACAAAATACATTCAACACTCATAAAACGAGATAAAACGAATAACTCAAATAAACACACGTCCAAATTACGGATCGATTCATATAAATACATCTTAACACGTAACAAATATTATATTAGATAATATTGAATCCGAAAATAGATTACTTAGCCTCTAAGTAACTACAAAAACGATCCAATTACTACTAGATTTGGATAATTATCAAAACTGGGCTTTTTATAAAATTCTTTTTATGAAAATAATGTAATATTATCCCGTCTTTTAAGAATACGGGTTTTGTTGATTTATCAAAATGTTTATCGTATCAAAAATTGTACGTCGGGATGCGTACAGGTCAAATCGTAATCGGGATTGAAAAAGTTAAAACACGGAAAATGTCTGAAATTATCAGATTAGGTTAGGAAGGAGTTTTCTGAAGAGTTTCGGGTTGTAAAAATGCAAAAAGATTGAAGTTGGATGATTCCCGGCTTTATAAATGTTAGATATATTTGATAATGTCATGTCTAATATGATTTGTGTTTAGTTTTCAGATCTTAACTAACAGGACAAATCAATACTTAACTGGAAATCAGTACTTATACTGAAGTCAGGACTTAAGATATCAGAACTTAAGTTATCAGAACTTAAGTTATCAGGAGATATTTATCAGAAGATAATATCAGGACTTAAGGAGACTTTCAGATAAGGTAGGCGGCTGATTGAAAGGAAAGAAGATCAAGACAAATACAAGAAGAAATATGCATGAAGAAGGAATTCTATGAATAATAGAATACTTGGAAGAAAAGATAACTAGTTGATATATTTTAGGAAGCAGAATTATATTCCATATCAATTAGAACATTATCTTGTAACTGTGTAGTATATAAACACAGACATAGGGTTTACACTATATGTGTTATCTTAATCGAAGTTATTATTCTTTGTAACCCTAGCAGCTCTCGTGATAATTTGTTCATCACTGAGAGAGAACAGTTCTTTGTAACAGAGTTTATTGTGTTGAATAAAATCTGTGTTCTGTTACTTGAGTTCTTATATTCGATTTGATTGTAGTAAACACTGTATTCAACCCCCTTCTATAGTGTGTGTGACCTAACACGTGGTATCAGATCAATCTGTTAACACACATACAGTTTAAGATCCAAACAATCATGTCTGAAGAAGAAACTCCAACCAAGCCCACCAAAACTGAAGAAACTCCAAAAACCATAACCCATAGTCGATATGAGACTATAAGAGTTCCCATGTTAAGACCTTCTGAGTATTCCATATGGAAAGTGAAGATGGCTATGTTTCTGGAAGCTACAGATCCAGAATATCTCGACAGGATTAATGAAGGACCATATATGCCAACCAAACTTTCTGTGGAAGTTGCAGGTCAGCCAGCAAAGTCTGTACCAAAGGAGAAAAGTGATTACACTGCTGAAGATATCTCATCGATTGTAAAGGATGCAAAGGTAAGACACTTGCTGCATAGTGCCATTGATAATGTCATGTCAAATAGGGTAATTCAATACAAGACTGCAAAATAGATATGGGATGCTTTGGAAACAAGGTGTTAGGGAACTGATTCAATCAAGAAGAACATGAAGACAATACTCACTCAAGAGTATGAGCACTTTGACTCAAAGCCTGATGAGTCAATAACTGATTTATATGACAGATTTGTCAAACTCTTGAATGATTTGTCACTAGTTGACAAAGAGTATGATATTGAAGATTCAAATCTTAAATTCCTGTTAGCTCTTCTTGAAAGATGGGATTTGAAGGCCACGATAATAAGAGACAACTATAATCTTAATGAAACAACTCTTGATGAAATTTATGGGATGCTCAAGACTCATGAACTTGAGATGGAACAAAAAAGCAAGAGGAATAGAAGAAAGTCAAGGACAATTGCCTTTGTAGCTGAGGAGGAAAGTCCCAAAGTTGCTGCCTCAAAGAAAGGCAAGGGAAAAGCTCTCATCACAAAGTCTGATACTGAGTCATCAATTTCTGATAGTGATGATGACTCAGAAACAGAAAGTATACCTGAGATGGACCCTGAAAGGTGCAAGTTCTGATAAGAAAGGTTTCAGAAAATCTGAAGGCAAAGGAGGAAAGTCTGACAGAGGAGATTACTCAAATGTTAAATGCTACAACTGTGGTGAGAAAGGACACATATCTCCTGATTGGAGAAAAGGGAAGAGTGACAAAGGCAAGGCTCTTGTCACAAAGAAGAAAAGCTGGTCAGATGCTTCAGATTCTGAGGATGAGGAAAACTATGCCTTGATGGCAAATGCTGATAGCATTTCTGATACTGCTGACTTAAAGGGCAACGGGAAGAACATCCTAGTTCTGGACAGTGGATGTTCAGGACATATGACTGGAAATAAAGCCCTGCTATCAGACTTTGTGGAGAAAGCTGACCTAGGCATTTCTTATGGAGATGGCAATATGGGAAAAACTCTGGGATATGGCAATATCAATCTTGGAAATGTCATCATTAAAAAAGTAGCTCTTGTCTCAGGACTTAAACACAATTTGCTGAGTGTTAGTCAAATCTGTGACAGAAGTTATCATGTGGATTTCTTTGAAGAACACTGTGAAGTTGTAAGCAAATCTACAAGCAAAGTTGTTCTGAAAGGATACAGGCATGGTAACATTTATGAAGCCAAGATTTAAACAAGTACTGATGGTTCTGCAATCTGTCTGTTAAGTAGAGCATCAATTGAAGAAAGCTGGAATTGGCACAAGAAACTCTCTCATTTAAATTTCAACAATATAAATGAACTAGTCAAGAAAGATCTTGTGAGAGGACTGCCAAAATCAGTATTTGCTCCTGATGGCCTTTGTGATTCTTGTCAGAAGGCAAAACAAAGAAAATCTTCATTCAAGAGCAAGACTGAATCATCAATTCTTGAGCCTTATCACCTACTACATGTTGATCTATTTGGTCCAGTGAATGTCATGTCTATTGCAAAGAAGAAATATGTTATGGTCATAGTGGATGAGTTCACCAGATACACATGGGTGTATTTCTTGCACACAAAAAGTGAAACTGCATCTATCTTGATTGATCATGCTGGATAATTTAGTCAAAGACTCTATGAAAATCATAAGGAGTGATAATGGCACTGAGTTCAAGAATTTGATTAAGGAAGAGTTCTGCAAAAACCATGGAATAAAGCAGGAATTCTCTGCTCCTGGAACTCCATAGCAAAATGGAGTTGTTAAAAGAAATAATAGAACTCTTATTGAAGCTGCACGAACTATGCTTGACGAAGCAAAGTTACCAACCTACTTTTGGGTTGAAGCTGTGCAGACTGCATGTTTTACTCAGAATGCTACACTCATTAACAAGCATGGAAAAACACCATATGAGATGGTGAAGAAAAAGAAGCCAAATCTGAAGTATTTTCATGTAATTTGATGCAAGTGTTTTGTCTTAAGACTCATCCTGAACAGCTATCCAAATTTGATCTAAAAGCTGATGAAGGAATTTTTGTTGGATATCCACTTTCCACAAAAGCCTTCAGAGTCTAAAATTTAAGAACAAGGGTTGTCATGAAATCTATCAATTTCTCTTTTGATGATAAGAAAATTACCGGACTTGAAGATTTCAATGATCATGATCAGCTGAGATTCGAAAATGAAGTTTTAAATTCTGATTCTGTAAGTCCTGACAGTCTAAAACTTGATACTGCAAACTCTGATGGATTAAACTCTGATGTTATTGAAACTGTGGTGACTACGCCTAAGGAAAATGCACATGTGCAGGGGGAGCATATTGAAGATCCAACCACATCTCAAGAAGCATCACAACCTACAACAGGCTCTTCAAGTTCTGATGGGCCAAGTTCTGATAATTCTGGAAACTCATGTTCTGATATTTCTGGAAACTCAAATTCTGAAGGATCCAACTCAGAGAGCATAATTTCAGGGGGAGCATCAGAAAATGTTGATGGAGACAGTATGGATCATTGGGGAGCATCCAGTTCTAGAGATAACCTTCCATCTGCAAGGAAGTGGACTAAAGCACATACACCTGACTTAATTATTGGAAATCCTGATGCAGGTGTCAAAACTAGAACAGCTACATCAAATGAATGTCTCTATCATTCTTTTCTATCTCAGACTAAACCAAAGAAAGTGGAAGAAGCTCTTGAAGATGTTGATTGGGTACAAGCAATGCCGGAAGAGTTAAATGAATTTGAAAGAAATAAAGTCTGGACCCTAGTGCCAAGACCAAGGAACAGGTTTGTTGTTGGTACAAAGTGGGTGTTCAGAAACAAAACTGACAGTGATGGCATAATTATAAGGAATAAAAAAAGGCTGGTTGTAAAAGGATACTCTCAACAGGAGGGAATTGATTATGATGAAACATTTGCACCAGTTTCTAGATTGGAAGCCATAAGGATATTTTTGGCTTATGCTGCTCACAAGAAGTTTAAAGTCTTTCAAATGGATGTGAAAAGTGTTTTTCTTAATGGAGAATTGGAAGAGGAAGTATATGTTGAACAACCTCCAGGATTTGTAGATCCCAAATTTCCCAGTCATGTCTACAGGCTTGATAAAGCACTATATGGCCTTAAGCAAGCTCCAAGAGCATGGTATGAGACATTAGCTCAGTTTCTTCTGGAAAGTGGATTTAACAGAGGGACTATTGACAAAACACTGTTCTACCTCAACCATGGAAAGGACTTACTTTTGGTGCAAATATATGTTGATGATATCATTTTTGGTTCTACAAATGACAGACTTTGTAAGAAGTTTGCCAAGCTGATGCAGTCAAGATATCAAATGAGTATGATGGGAGAACTTAACTATTTTCTGGGCCTTCAAGTCAAGCAGAATGAAGAAGGAACTTTTATTTGTCAATCTAAGTACACCAGAAATTTGTTGAAAAAGTTTAGAATGCAAGATTGTTCAAGTGCATCCACTCCTATGGCCACTGCAACAAAGTTGGATAAGGATACTGGTAAATCAGTAGATATTAATTATTACAGAGGTATGATTGGCTCTCTACTCTATCTAACTGCAAGTAGACCTGATATTATGTATGCTACCTGTCTCTGTGCAAGATTTCAAGCAGATCCAAGAGAACCTCACTTAACAGCTGTGAAAAGAATTTTCAAGTACCTTAAGGGTATAACTGATCTGGGATTGTGGTATCCTAGAGAATCAGACTTTAAGCTAATAGGATACTCAGATGCAGATTTTGCAGGATGCAAAATTGACAGGAAAAGCACAAGTGGAAGCTGCCAATTTCTTGGAGGTAGATTGGTTTCTTGGTTTAGCAAGAAATAGAAGTCAATTTCCACATCAACTGCAGAAGCAGAATACATTACTGCAGGAAGCTGTTGTGCACAGATTCTTTGGATGAAGAATCAGTTACTGGATTATGGGTTAGAATTTTCTAAAATCCCTATTTATTGTGATAATCAAAGTGCTATTGCTATGACAGGTAATCCAGTTCAACACTCAATGACAATGCACATCAGCATTAGGTACCACTTCATAAGGGAACATGTGGATGAAGGTACAATGGAATTGCATTTTATTCCAACAGATCAACAACTAGCAGATATCTTCACAAAACCACTATATGAAGTTACTTTTACAAGACTGGTAAACGAACTTGGAATGGTTTCAGGTTCTTTCTCTAAATCTGCTTAGTTTATGTTCTGATACATCAGATTTTATGATCAGTATTTACAGATATTACTATCTTTATGTATTCTATGCTTAAATTGAAATTTTCTTAAGTGCTAATTGTTGTCTGATGTGAATTTCTAAACTCTGATAGTGATATGAATGTTTCTGTGACTATTCAATCCAATGAGGATAACTGTGCTAGATGCTGACTTAGTAGTCTTTAATATACTAAAGATCCCATATATGAAGTAATTGTTTATGTGGAAATCTTTTAACACAAGAAAATTCTTATATTGAGCTTAGTTAAGTTTACTTTGTGTATCTTATTACTAAGTCAAAAACTAGAATAGTGCTTCTTATCTGTTAAGTTCTAATGTTTGTAAATCTGATGGATGTACTAAGTGTTGATAAGCCTCACTTATCAAAAGAAAAAAGGAAAAAGAAAAGAAATAAATATCAGGTACTCCTTTGAGATCTAGAGTAAAAATATGGAAGGGAAGACCCAAGTGCATTGCTGGTATTAATTAATATGCATTAGAAAAGCAAAATAAAATTTTCTTGGTGACTTTTCACACTCTACGAATACTGGAGAAATACTCTGATAGCAGCATAAATTCTGATAAGCAGTCGTGACTCACTTATACTGAGAAGCCACTGTAAAAAGGAATTTCAAAAGATGCATAAAATGAGCACAAAACAGTTAAGGTAGACTCATGCATGAACTCATTCTATAGTAGACTTCAGAATAATGACAGATTTTAAGCAAAGTTCTTAGTCATGCCTTATTTCTAAGATGTACTGAAGTGAATCAGACTTTACTCTTTGTCTGATATTTAGCTTAATGCGCACACTTACACTCAATATGAATGATGAAAATTACTGTGGCGATAAATGTTATTTTAGATGAACAGTTTACCTGTCAGATTGCATAAATTATGAGGACAAGTTCTGATAGAAGTTCTGATGATTAAGTTCTGATGTAACCATATCAGTATTTGTGTGAAGAATTACAGGAATAAACATTCACTTTTCGAGTTAAGAAGCCATATTCTGATGACTTTTAAATCCTGATAATAATCAAGTTCTGATACTGACGTGGCAGTATTTATTTACTTGGTTTATTTTTGGTCATTACTTGAACGATAATATTTTTACAGAATATTGGTTAATCTGAGATAAAACAGTCATAATCATTATGGGTTAGTGGTTAACGTTTATGTCCTGAAAAACTGCATGTGCATGGTAATTATTGCTTATTTTACGTGCCCATTAACTCTTGTTCTAACCGTTTACTGACTGTCAAACAAGCCTTAATAACCTATGATCCAGTTAAATACAATGAACTATATCCTGATGTCCAACCTTCCGAACCTCAACCATCAGCACCTACCACCTCTACACAAACACCTCAAACTTCTCAACCTCAACCTTCAGCACATACTGTGAAGCCTTCATCTTCCAAACCAAAGAGGACAAAGGTTGTGCCTCAGTCTCAACAGAAGAGGAGGAGAATGATTCTGAGAGATGAATCAGAAACTGAGGAACAGGTTCCAATATCAGAATCTGTTTTTGTAGAAGCTGAGAAGGTCTCTTCTCAGAAAGATACTGTAACTGGGAGTTCTAGGCCCCTCAAAAGGCTTAGAAAGTTAAATTTTGATGATAAAGCTCCTAAAGTGTCTCCACCTTTGAAGAAATTAAAGAAACAGAGAGCTCACATGGACATAGTTGAGTCAGATTCAGGGGATGTAGTGGAAGCAGCTAAGGAAGGGGATCAGGAATCTCTGATCTCAACAGAACCAATTGTTATTGAATCACTTCCTTCTGCACAACCAGAAACTGCTTAAGAAAGAATACCTACACCTCCTATGTCACCTATAGTTGATCCAGTACATACTGAAGAACCAGGTACAAGTGCTGAAATTGATATTCATAACTTGATTGTGCCTGAGGTTTTGTACTTGGAAGCTCCACCAATTCAACTCACTCCACCAACAACACCAATTTTGGATGTTGATCAGAACCTGGCTGTAGATCAGAATTTAGAGGATGATGTTGAAGCCTCTATAGCCTCACATACTGCTATTTTATCAGAGGATGCTGATCTTGCAGGATCTACAAGTTCTGATGCTGCCAATGAAGATATTACTGGTGCAGCTACTGCTAATTTAGATGTTGATGCAGCTGGTCCATCAGGACATGCACCTCAACAAACAGTTAATAAAACTGATCTAATGAAAAAGTTTATTAACGAAGCACCAGTACCTTGGAGTGAAACTCCTAGAGGAAAGGAGTGGACTAAGGAATGGAACACAATTAGTTTTGTTCCTTCTGAAAAGATTCTTGCTGAGCATCTGGCAAAAGCTGATAAAATACAGTTAAATGATGATTTCAGGGCACAGCTGAGAGTTACTGTAGTGAGTACTAGGCACCTTCAAGGTCAACCCTCAACAACTCATGCCAAGGTGAATAAAATTCAAGAAACCTTGATCCAGGAAGTTATGAATACCAAACTTGAAAAGAACTTCAAGCCTGCCTTTGAAAGAATTGCCAATATTGAGAAAACTCAGGAGAAGCAACGAGCTCAGATTTCTGAAATTCTAAAGAATCAAGCTTCTCAGCAAACACAACTCAATGAGATCCAATCTTCAGTGGAATTGTTTGTCTCTCTTTTTTTACCTGCTGATGCCAAAAAGGGGGAGAAAGTGATTAAGTCCAAATGCAAAACTATTCAGACACTGAAGGGAAAGGATGATGGAAATAATAACCAGGGAAACTCTGATAAGGGTAGAGGTCAAGGTCAAGGTAAAGGATTTTCATCAAGTAAAGCTAGAATTACAAGTCAAGGAACAAGTTCTGATACTGGGAGAAGAATAAGTTCTGATACTGGTAAAAGGATAAGTTCTGGTGAACATCTGGAACTTGATGAAGAAATTTCAAAGGAGTTATTACTTAAAGAATATCCAGGAATGGACTTTGAGAGTCTAAAGGAAAAAGAATCTAGACTCAAAGCAGAAGGTGTCAAGACAAAATCTAAAGCTTCTGTTGTTGAAAAGAAATTTCCAAAGCCTAAGGGTATTATGATAAAGGAAAGAACAAATTTTGAGGCAACCAAAGCCAAATCACAATTGGAAATTGATCCAAGGTCCAAGGGCAAAGAAAAAGTTGATGAACCTGTAAAGGTTTATATGCCAGTCATGGATGAAGAAATAAGTGATGAAGATGCTAGTCTTACTCTGATGACAAAGAAGATTTCTTAAACAACCTCTGACATGACTCATGTTGTTCAGAGTCAAGATGTAGTAAGTTCTGATATGACAGAGAAGCAAGTTGCTCAAAGCTAAACAGAAGATAATGAAAAGGAAACATCTAACATTGCTCATGTTAAACCTTCAAAGATACTCCTACCAGGATTCACCAAAGCTAAACAGACTCAACCTTTGAAGACTGCAATAAATGGTTTTGAAGCAAGAGTTGTTACAGGAAAGGAAGCAAGAGATAAATCTGGATTGGGTAGTCCTGATGAAAGAAGAGTACATAACACTACCAACGATCCAACTTCCTTAAGTGAACCAGGTTTGGAGCAACTCCTGAAAGATTGAATCGACTTGAATCTGTACAAATGGTTTACCATACCTTTTTGAAAGAACATATCTTGTTATATTTTATGACAGATGGAAGGGTATACCATATCAGGCAGAATGCTATACCACTGAAGTATTTTGAGGAACTGGAACATGTTCTATTCCTACTTCAAGTGAAAAATAGATTAACTGATAGTGCTGCAAGTTATTTAAAGTCACAAATTCAAAGACAGAAGAAGCTTTATTCAGTAAAGTCTGACAGCACATATTGTCCTAAGTACAGAGATCACAAAGGTGATATTGTTGAAATGAAGCCTAACACTACTAAGATTATAACTACTTTTCTGGGTTATAAAGCTGTGGAATTCAATCTAGAGTTTGACAAGGCATATCTGATCAGACTAGATCAGGACATAAGGAAAGCTAAGATAAATGATCTCAGGGCTGCTATTTTTCAAACTGGTGAAGATACAGCTGAATTAATAAATGCTAAAAGGAGGATGGTTAATGAACTTGAATATGCTGAGAGATGTCTTTTGAAGAACTATCTCAGAACAACTCCTGACATCAAAGAGATCAGAAATTGAAGCCAAGTCAAAGATCTACAACTACTTAAATTCTAAAGTGTATACAGACTGAAGCTGTTATCAGAAGTTAAAGATGGTAAAGCTGAAAGGACTGTAAGTTGTAGTTATCTAGTCAAATTCTCATGCATTTGTATTTAATGTTTTTGACATCATCAAATATCTGTTGAACTTGTATATTATGCTAATTTACAAGTTGGGGGAGATTGTTAGATATATTTGATAATGTCATGTCTAATATGATTTGTGTTTAGTTTTCAGATCTTAACTAACAGGACAAATCAATACTTAACTGGAAATCAGTACTTATACTGAAGTCAAGACTTAAGATATCAGAACTTAAGTTATCAGAACTTAAGTTATCAGGAGATATTTATCAAGAGATAATATCAGGACTTAAGGAGACTTTCAGATAAGGTAGGCGGCTGATTAAAAGGAAAGAAGATCAAGACAAATACAAGAAGAAATATGCATGAAGAAGGAATTCTATGAAGAATAGAATACTTGGAAGAAAAGATAACTAGTTGATATATTTTAGGAAGCAGAATTATATTCCATATCAATTAGAACATTATCTTGTAACTGTGTAGTATATAAACACAGACATAGGGTTTATACTATATTTGTTATCTTAATCGAAGTTATTATTCTTTGTAACCCTAGCAGCTCTCGTGATAATTTGTTCATCACTGAGAGAGAACAGTTTTTTGTAACAGAGTTTATTGTGTTGAATACAATCTGTGTTCTGTTACTTGAGTTCTTATATTCGATTTGATTGTAGTAAACACTATATTCAACCCCCTTCTACAGTGTGTGTGACCTAACAATAAAATAGTTTTATAATTACTTAGAAAATAATAACTAAATCTATAAATCCTTATAAAATTATATAACAATCCAAAAATTACCAGAAAAAATGCCATAATTATCTATACTTTAATCTACACATATAAAAATTAAGATATTCAAATAATATCATATGTAAACATCCCAACATGAATTCCAATTATCATATAATTTACTAAAATTCACATAAACAATTCCAAATAATAATAATAATAATAATAATAATAATATTTGAAAAAATGGGATATTACAATCTACCCTCCTTATAAGGATTCCGTCCTCGGAATCAGCAGAAGAAAGCACTAAGGGTCTTCTAACCAACTTCCCAATCTTGCATATGTAACTTCTCTCAAAATTTCCAATAACACTGCAATGCCTTATACCATACAGTTACCACGGGAACTTCACTCTGCAACATTGTTCCATCCACATCTTTTGACCAATTTCTCAATAGAATCACTTTTACTGATTGCGAAAAAGAAGAATAGAGAGAAAGAAAAAGAAAAAGAAAAAGAAAGAGAGATAGAGAGATAGAGAGAGAAATAAAGAAACAGATTGACTTTGGTATCTGCCGCTGATATTATAACCGCATCACAGTCCACTGTTGCTATTGGTAATCCCATCACATAACCCTGTTTTGACTTGATTAGGATAAATCAGCTTAATTTGATTGCCATACCTTCGAATATTTCAGATAATAAAATCATGGAATTCCAAAAAAAAATGAATCTCATATCATAACAGGACCAAAATATGAATTTGTGAAAAAGTGTTGTTGAAATGAAAGAATAACTGAGAGATCAATATGATCAAACAAACTTGGTATTGCGTGCCCAAATTAAGACACTACCAAAGGTTATTAACCTTCTTGTAGTCACAACACACACAAGTGATGGCGTCCCATCTAACTCCTATCACACAGACAGGTATACCTTGTGTCCCCTATAGTTAGGGTTGTTCATCTCAGTCATAATAAAAGAATATGAAAGGAATTCAAAATTCAAATGAATAAAGCTGAAAAGATTTCTAAGCTGATATTTCTAGAGAAGAATGAAATCCAGAAAACAAGATTCTGGCACAAAATGAATAAATGGGTATTAAGGAATATGTCTTCTAACTGATATTTCTTTTTGAGAGAAGTCAAAAGAATTTATAGAAAAAGAAGGTATTGCCAAAGTCTTAATATTTATCTTCAATTTGAACTATTCACTTGACTCGCCATCTGATTCTAGACGCTTCTTCATGTTCCAAGGATATCGATAGTCTTCACCGTCGTCAAATCGTAGTAGCCTCGGAAGATTCTACAATAAAAGTTTGCAGCTTCCCAGAGTTCCATCTAGCTAAACACAACCAACTTAACCGAATACACTTTATCTTAACTTAATCGTTGGTACTATATCTGATAGTCCAACGGGAACTCGATATGAGCTCAAACGTCCTCACATAGCTATACACACTCCTACACACTCTCGTTTCTAGTTTACTATAACCTCAGCTCTGACACCAACCTCTAACGCCCCTAAATCCGGGGTCAGAGGATTTGGTCGTTACTATGAAACCTCAATCCAAATTAACCTGTTTAATCAATAAACAAATGCCAGCGGAAGATATTTATCATTTATGACCCCAAACTACACCCAAGATCTTTTAAGGTTACAGTTCTAGAAACAAGATATCCAAATTCCATAAATAATTTTTCACTTTCTTTTAAAACTCTTTTCAATAAATTCCAACTCAAAACTAAACCCGCTAGTATAACTTCGAAATGAAGTATACTAGGCCCAAATAAAATAACACAAATATAATACAATATAATATAAACAACTTAATACAACAGAACTTACACTAGCTCACAAACCCTGGACCAACCACCTCCCAAGAGCTTCTTCTTTGCTTCCTTGAATTTCACGGGTAAACAGCGCAAGTTAATCCTCACTGGAGGTTAAATTTGAAAACAGGCAAGTATGAGCATAAGAAATGCTCAGCAAGATCATTATTGCAAATATAGGGTCATTTTGATATAAAACCGACATCTGCATTAGAGCAAAACATTTAAAATCATACTTGCTAAATCATAAAATTTTAGTTGAGGAACCCCGGAATTGATTCCTTAATTGTATTCAAAACCATTTTGATATTTTTGAGCGAAATGCTTCAGCAATACTTTGAATCTGCACGAGAATAAAACTCATAAAACAGTGTTTACGGAAATATCATAAACCACAATAACATGAAACAATGATTATGGATTGAATCATAAACTTTACTCAAAACCGAACTCTTGATATTAATACTTATTTTGCTTTTATATCAAATTAGATATCAATACGAACTTTGATGCTCACAACATCCCATACTGAAGTCAACATCAATCATCTATACTAATACCACATTTGCTATTTAACAACAACGGAAGTATCAGCATAAATCAGAATCTGAATCAAAACTGCATTTTACCATTATTCCAAAATAGAAACAGTTGATAAATCATTTATTCTATGAATAACAAAAACAATTTAGAAACAACAGTTTAGATTGGAACCCATTATATTTCATTCTATTCCTGATGATCAGTCACGAAACATCACCGGTATTCCGCAGCCATATCATAAATATAGGTACTACCCGTATCCCGCAGCCATACGGTACCTATAGGGCGCCAGAAAAGGCATAACAAGCCTTGAAAGATATTACAGCTGGACCGATATCTCGATCACCTACGCTGTAACCAATAAACATTAACCATTCCAATCTTAAAAACCTTTTTTTATTGAAAAAGGAGCCGAATCATTCGACATCCTAAATAATTTTATTCCCTCATTCACTTGGGCAGGAATACTCGCAACAAAATCATCTTTCACAAAATCCAAAACATTTATAAATCCAGTAAATTGATAAGTAAAATCACTTAGCTATTCTGAACATAGAATAACAGAAGATACTTGCATAAACAGAATCATTTAATTCCACGATATGTAAAACATTTATTTATTCTGAACTGAGAATAGGAAAGCAATACTTCAATAAGAAGATTTAAAATAAATATCACTTGAACGATAAGTGATGATAGGGATACTTGCCTTTTGGTTTTTTAGCAGTTAGTCACACTCGTAGAAACACATTTATTCTACAATTCTATCTCAAAACATCACCGTCTTTATTCTACTAATCCTTTAGCCTGCTGCTCATGCAGTGCTGCAACCCAATATTCCAAAATATTCAACTCTAGCCTTCAGCCATTCCATCTGGTCCTGATCATCTTGAAAGTTTCGTATCTAAAATTAAAAGATCACACTTTAATCGTCTAAACGATAATTACTCGACGAACTGCGTGTCAGAACCCTATTGCCTACCTGTTATGGATCAAAAACTAAAGTATAATAATTGTTGTATTTATTACTACGGAACGTGAGCTTCGAGGCTCGATTTGACTGCTCTTGTGTTTCGTGACTCGATCTGCCTGAACAAGATGCCTACATACCTTGCCGATTGCCAAAGATCAAGTCAAAAAATGTAGTTCTGATTTGTGGGGTGAGGTCCCCTATATAGATGTTGGGAGTCCTTTAATTGGACTTGTTGTAGGAGACTTGGTAGTCAGGTGTCAGAATTAGAATGGACTTTGGAGTCCTAAGTGGTAGGAAACTGATTCCTTATCCTTCTAGGTCCCTTGAAGGCTAATCTACAAGGATTTATATCCTTATTGAGACTCTTCTTAATAGCTGATTTTTTCCTTATTAATTAATTACGAAATTAATTAAAATTCAGGGTTTTGGGCCTTCTTTGTTCCATCAGGCCTGATCTGGTCCATCAGGCCTGATCAATGTGTTAACCTTTTTTGTCTGAATGTCATACATCTTTTTATTGGGCCTTGTAGCCCAAATCATGTGTAATTAATGCAATATTTAATTACGTAATCAGGATTTATTTATTCCCTATCATTTTCCCCTCAAATTTTGGGAAACTGTAAAAGATTTCGCAAAAGTTAAGTTCACTTGTTCCCTTACAGGGTATCGTTTTGGTGTAAAGTGTGGAGCGACCTACACATTTACAATGATTTGCCTCGTACATGACTTCAGGGTTATTTTAAAAACTTCCCTATTATTTTCTTACCTTTTTCCCTCTTTTTAGGAATTTTCTGGTATTTATTAGGAATCTTCCCTTAATTTCCAGGACTTTTTCTTAATTTCTGAAACTTTCCGAATTTTCTTCAATTTTTCAGAAACGTTTTCCAATTTTCAGCCCTTTTTCGACCAGGATTCTAGTCGAAAATTTGACCTGGATCCTAGTCGAATTTTGGGCCAGCTTTTTAATCCTGGTCGAAGAATTTCGACTAGGTTCCACGACCCGGATTTCGACCAGGATCCTAGTCGAACCTTCGACCTGGATTTTGGTCGAAATTTCGGTCCTTGTTTGATTCCTGTTCATGATGTTTCGACTAGGAATGACGACCAGGGTTTCGACCTAGATCCTAGTCGAACCCACGACCTGGATCTTGGTCGAAGTTTTAATCCCCTTTTGACTTCTGTTCGTAATGTTTCGACTAGGAATCACGACTAGGGTTTCGACCTGGATCCTAGTCGAACCCACGACCTGGATCTTGGTCAAAGTTTTAGTCCCTTTTTGACTCCTTCTCGAAAAATTTCGAGCTTGATCCACGACTAGGATTTCGACCTGAATCCTGGTCTTTTTGATAGGTGCTTTTCTGGCTTTTGTTCGACAGAATTCGAACTGGATCCATGACTTCAACTTCGACCTCCCTCCTGGTCTTTTTAACGCGCAATTTTCAGGCATCTGTTCGAAAGAATTCAAACAGGATTCACGACCTCAAATTCTACCTCAATCCTGATATATGGTCTTTATTGGGCTTTTCCTAATCCAACTTGGATTAGGCCTTTTACTGGGCTTATTTTTCCAAATCCTATTTGGACTTGGGCCTCGTTTTGGCCTTCACTTTTCCAAATCCTTTTTAGATTTGGGCCTCGTTTGGGCCTTCACTTTTCCAAATCCTTTTTGGATTTGGGCCTCGTTTTGGGCCTTTATTTCTCTAAATCCTTTTTGGATTTGGGCCTCGTTTGGGCCTTTACTTTTCCAAATCCTTTTTGGATTTGGGCCTCTTTTTGGGCCTTTATTTCTCTAAGTCCTGTTTGGATTTGAGATGGGCCTTAAGAATTTATAAAGATACTCTGAAAGGTTCCAGAACCTAATAACTCCAAAGATATTCTGGAACATTCCAGAATTTGGGCTTTTCCTTTGTGCCTTCAGCTTAATGGGCTTTTTTGCCCTTTCATCTTCCCTTTTCTGCCTATATAAAGGAGTGATTAGGGTCACTTATTTCTCACTTTCTCATTTCTGAATTCTCTTTCTCTTTTCTTCTCTTAAAGATCTCAGAGAAATAACTGTAGGTTGGAGCTTTTGAGCCCCAAAGCCTTCTTTTAGCAAGCCAGCCCCTTTTTGCAGTATTAATTCAGGTAAATACCTTTGCCTCTTCTTTTCTTTTGCTCGTTTTTGCATAGTTTGTGTTTAAAATTGTCTTCTTTTACGCCCTTTTTCAGATGGCTGATAAGAGAGTGACCCGTTTGGCCAAGATGAACGTGGCCAAAAAGTCTAATGAGTTCCCCATTCGATCAAGGTACACTTCCTTGATTGATATGATCAACACTTGAGGGGACGAGTACCTGTCTGACGTGTATCTGGACGCGCATGATCACATCAGTATCTTCCGAGATCCAAAGGAGCTGGATAAGTTGAGTACTTATTTCAAGATCAAAGAACCCTTCAAGCTGGTTCTTGCAGGTCCGGCCGACAAGGCCTGTCAATGGAAGAAAGACGCTCTATACGTCTACAGGGACACTCTAAGGGCAGGTATCAGACTCCCATTTCATCCTTTTATCCCTGTTCTGCTAGCTGAGGTGGGCATCAGCCCTTGCAAACTCCCTCCAAACTCTTGGAGGCTAATTCTTTGTTACCTATCGCAATGTTCCAAACACAACATCCCTACCTCGGTTGCTGTGTTCAGAAAAATCTTTCAGTTCAAGAACAGCGCCGACAAGAATCCGGGGTGGGTTTCTTTGAACCAACGCCCCATTGTTCCCCTCATAGTAAATTGGAAGTCCATCTCCGACAATAACTTGGGGTGGAAGAAGGAGTTTATGTACGTCCTTTGGGAGGGCGGCAATTGGGGCACCCTCTTTCGCTCGTCATTTGGGCAAGCTGTGGATGGGAGCCCGAATGATATAGTTTTATCTGAGGAGGAGAACAGGGCCTTCAACCTCCTTACCCAGGATAATGGGGCATCCCACTCTTGGGATCTAATCAGGGAGACTATTCTTGTGGAACGTGGCCTTTCTCCCATTCCCAAAAAACGTACATTTTCTTCCTTATTCCGGTTGCCTTCGTTTTTTCTACTTTTTTACTTTACTATTTTCTCAATTCACTTTACTTATTCCTTACAGTTGCTGAGAAGATCAAAGAGGCTACCAAGCCTGAAGACCTGGAAATGACCAGGATGAAGAGAGCCGGGAAGGTCTTCAAGGACCCGCGCCTTGGGGATCGCTTCCCAGAGTTCCTTCTCCAGGCAAGGGAAGGAGACGAGGAAGGCCCTAGCCAACCCTTGCGTACAAAACAAAAACCGGGGGCCTTCTTCCAACCTGCCTGGAGAATTCGGGGGAAGTACTCGATTATTGGCAATACAAAACTAGCCAAGGAGTGGTCGATTCAGTCTATTACCCCCATAGACTATCATGACCTTGTCCTTCAACAGGACTTGCAAGCTAACGAGCTTTTCGGAGCTCAGGCCTTGGCGACGGTATGTCTTTTTCTTTTGGTATCCATAGTTTTCTGTCATAATTTTTCTCATTTCTCACTTTTCCTTTGTCTCTTGCAGGAGAACGTCCACTTTCAAGGGGTAATTCACCAAGCAAAGGCTTGGAAAGTTGGTCTAGATGACACAAACAAGAAGCTTGAGGAGGCTAACCAGCAGATAGAGGCTCTTAAAGCCCAACTTGCCTCCTCAACTTCCGATCTTGAAAGGGCCCGGACTGAGATTGTTATTCTCAAGGCCCAGAAAGACAAGGCCTTTGACGGCTGGATGGATACTCAAGAATTCAAGGACTTAATGGTAGAGCACGATGCCCTCGTCTATCTAGTCAGTTATAAGGAAGGCTGGGATGCTGCTGTGGAGGCTATCCAGGACGAGTTTCCTGAGGTTCTTGAACAATCTTCCTTCCCTTGCCCTGTGCAAGTCCCAGCACTTGGAGGCATTGCAGATAAGCTCTCTGATCTTATTAAGGAGGGCACTTCAGCGTCCCCGATCAGAGCGTCATCAGGAAGCCAGGGTCAAGGAGGAGCCCGAATCCAGCTCTAAAGAGGAGGAATCTTCTTTTGAGGAAGAGGCTGAGCCCCTTATTAAAAAGGCAAGGGTGGATGAGCCTCCGAAACCAGCGTACCCTAAGGCATCTAAGCTATCTGAGGGTAGTTCTGAGGAGACCTCGGCGGAGACTTCTGAAGAGACTTCCGAGGGGCTAACTCAGGAGACGTCCGAGGAGATTACAGATAGCAGCTCCGAAGAATCCGAGCCTTCTAAGGCCTAACTATTTATGTACTTTTCTTTTCTTCAGATGTTTTTGAATTTATGTAATTGACTTTGATTATTTTCACTTGTATTGTCCAAATATTATCGTAGTTTTTCCGAGTTTTCAAACTAAAGTTTATAACTTGGTTTTATCCTTCACAATGTATCAATCTAATAGGCTAGATCAAGCTGAACACTTTATATTATAACTTGGTATTCTTGATACCTTACATGAGATGGGTTTGACCCTGATAAAATCTAAATATATCTTCTATAACTAAATACATAAAAATCCTAAGCAAGCAAAGCTTCAAGGTGCTTCTAAACCTACTTGTCATTCTGATAAGTGAGAATCGTGCTTTAATTGTTTTACACATAGTAAACCTTCAGGTTTTGCGCATGCCAAGTTCTCAGGACATCAAAACCATCCATAGTCTCAAGCTTGTAGGTTCCTCTACCCTGAACACTTTTGACCTTGTATGGCCCTTCCCAATTCGGGGTAAGTTACCATTTCTGCCCTACACCAGAAGCTTCCACCTTCCTCAGGACTAAGTCACCTTGCTTAAAAAACCTTTCATTAACCCTTAGGTTATTATAGAATGAAGCCTTTTTCTGATATTCCACTATCTCCGCATGTGCCTTATCTCATACTTCGTCGATTAGATCCAGGGCTAACCTTTGCCCTTCCTCATTTTTCTCAGCATTGAAAGCTTGTATCCTGGGGGAGGAATGTGATATCTATACAGGAACAACTGCTTCTGCCCCATATGCTAACATGAAGGGAGTTGCTCCAGTCATGACTCTACAGGTAGTCCTATAGGCCCATAGTATTGGGAGTATCTCATCCACCCAATTATTCCTCGAGTTCTCGATCCTCTTCTTTAGTCCATCCAGGATTATCCAATTCGCCACTTCCACTTGCCCATTGGCTTGTGGGTGAGCCACAGAGGTGAATCGTAATTCAATTTCATTCTCCTCACAATACTTCTTGAATTCCTTATTGTTGAACTGTGTTCCATTGTCAGTGACCAGGATGCGGGAAATTCCATACCGGCACATGATATTTTCCCATAGGAATTGTGCAACCTGCTTAGTTGTGATTTTGGCCAAGGGTTTGGCTTCAATCCACTTAGTAAAATAATCAATGGCTACAATCAGGAACTTCCTTTGTGCCATGGCCATGGGGAAAGGCCCAAGTATATCCATTCTCCACATAGCAAAGGGGATGGGAGAGTTGATTGAAGTCAGCATCTCGGGGGGTTGTCGAACAATAGGTGCATATTTCTGACAGCGATCAGACTTTTTCACATACTCTTTGGCATTGGCCATCATCTCTGGCCAATAGAAGCCTAAACGGGTTATCTCATGAGCCAGTGCTCTACCCCCCAAGTGTTTCCCACAGATTCCTTCATGTACTTCCTCAAGAGCCAAGCGTGCCTCATCGGGCCTGAGACATCTTAACTAAGGAACCACATAAGATCTTTTATACAAAATTCCATCTATCAAGGAGTATCTTAATGCTCGAACAACAAATCTTCGGGCTTCAGTAGCATCATTTGGCAGTCAACCGGTTTGAATATAGGCCTTAATGGGACCTATCCATGACGTCCCCAGACCTATAGGAGCTACAAGCTTTACATCAATGCTCCGTGTCTTCAGAACGCGGAAGTATATACTTCCTGAACTTTCCTCTATCTCAGATGAAGCAAACTTTGATAAGGCATTTGCCTTAGCGTTTTCCTCCCTTGGAATGTGCTCAACATGGCATTCATCGAATTGGGTCATTACAGCCCTTACTAGGCGGACATATTTAGCCATCGTATCATCCCTTGCCTCAAACTCTCCCTTTACCTGGGATATGACCAGCTTCGAGTCTCCATAGACCTTTAAGTTCTTGACTCTAAGTGTCCCTGCTAAACCAAGGCCAGCTATCAGAGCTTCATATTCGGCCTCATTGTTTGTGGTCGGGAAGTCCAACTTGATAGCATATTCAATTAAAAACCCATCAGGGCTTTCTTAAACCAAACCTGCTCCACTTGAATTTGTTTTTGATGCTCCATCAAAATAGAGGACCCAATATTCCTTCTCCTTATCATCCTTTTCTTTGTCCCCCTTATCAACTTCCTTGTCTTGAAGTATGGTATCTTTCTGCCCCCCGACTTCTTGGTTGGGTATGGTACATTCCACCACGAAGTCAGCCAATGCATGGGCTTTTATCGTCGTTCGTGGCTTATATTTGATGTCAAATTCTCCAAGCTCTATTGCCCACTTAATCAACCTCCCACTAGTCTTGGGACTATGAATAATATTTCTCAGGGGCTGATTTGTTAGTACCTCAATCTTATGAGCCTGGAAGTAGGGACACAACTTCCTCGAAGCCATTACAAGGCTAAAGCAAACTTCTCAATAGTTGAATAATTCAACTCAGCTCTATGCAGAATTTTGTTGACATAGTATATGGGTTTTTGGATTTTCAGTTCCTCCTTAACCAATACAGCGCTCACGACACTCTCTGAAATGGCCAAGTACAAGTATAAGACTTCATTCAAAGCTGGTTTGGACAACAACGGGGCCTGAGCCATATATTTCTTTAACTCCTCGAATGCCTTCTGGTTTTCCTCACTCCATACAAAATCTTTAACCTTCTTTAAGGACTTGAAGAATGACAAACACTTGTCCCCTGACTTGGAGATGAACCGTCCCAGCGCAGCAACCCTTCCTGTGAGCTTTTGAACATCTTTGATAGTTTTTGGTGGCTCCATGTCCAGGATTGCCTTTATTTTATCAAGATTGGCCTCGATTCCTCTCTTGGAGACCATTAATCCCAAAAACTTTCCAGACCCTATTCCGAAAGCACACTTCGTAGGATTTAACATCATCTTATGGTATCTCAGGACCTCAAAAGCTTCCCTCAAATGGGTTATATGGTCAGTCTTTACTAGACTCTTGACTAACATGTCATCAACATAGACTTCCATGGTCTTGCCAATAAGATCCTTAAAAATTTTATTTACCAACCTTTGATAGGTGGCTCCTGCATTCTTGAGACCAAATGCCATAACAAGATAACAATAAATGTAATAACCCCCAAAATTTTGAACTTTTTGTAACCCTTGTGAATAGTGTTTTAGCTGAATGAGAAAACTTTTCATGCCACACTATGTAGGGGTTCTGTTATGGATATTCTGAGATTTTATTAGTACTCTACATGGTATATAAGTGTATGTAAAGATCACCAGAATCCAATTCCGAACACTTTGATTTTTCCCGGAAATCCACTAGATACGGAAAGAATTGAGTATAAGGTAACAGGATAAAAAGGATTTAAATTAAAGGATTATAAGAGAGGATCATAAAAGGAATATAATATATTGAGAAAGGTTAAGGGAACCTAAGTAATAAGATCCCGGGTATGATCCCTCAAACGATAAACGAAAACGAAAGTTAAGTGAACCGTATAACAGATCAGCGGTCATTAGGCAAACATTAGGAAGTTAATCAAAGAGATTAGTGGGGATGATGTCACCCAACCAATGAGAAGAGGACAAGGAGGGAAAGATGACATCATAGCATGACATAAGCATGACATGGGAAGGAAGGAAATGTGGTGGATTATTAACCACACAAAATCAGGGGTAAATAGGTAATTTACTAAAACAAAAACAAAACTACAACCAACCAAGCCAAATAATTCATTCTTCATCAAAACAAAAAAAAACAAGGCATTATTTCTTCATTGCTCTCGGGTTTTACTATTGCAAAGGAAGAAGAAATTCAAAACTCAAGATCAAGGCTTCCTAAATTGGTAAGATAATTCCCTAATCATCCTTATGCATAGTTATGGCTATATCATGAGTTTAAGCACCCCATTCATTCTCAATCTTCTTCAATAAATCAATGAAGAAGACAATGAATAGTGACTTCAAGAATTTTAACTTGATTTTCTTGTTTTTCCTTTAAGATCCAAGCTTTCCTAAGACTCGTCAAGGCTTCTTAAGGCTTCCTAGCTACTCCCACCACTTCAAGGAAGGTATATCATCTCCAAACCCTAGATTCCTTTGTATTATAAGATGATTTTGATTATTATGGTGATATAGTAGCTTAATGCTTGTGGTTTAGAGTGTGGGTTGGAGTGGTAGTGAAATGGAATGGTGAATCTTGTTGTTTTGGTTAAAAGAACTTAAGTATAGTTAAATTCAAGCTTAGGCATAAGTATAAATGTTAATATTGAATTGATTGGGGCTGTTATGATGTGATAAGGATGGACTTTGGTTGTATGAATGGATTGAGGTTGAATTGTGATGGTTTTTGAATGGTTTAAAATTGGGAAATCGCGTAAACATAGCTGTCGTAATGTCCAATTTACTTTAGACTGCTTTTGTTCATAACATTAGGACCCGAGAACCCCCTGCTAGATGTTGACCATTGCCATGTTTAGATAGCTCATGTTACGAGCTTCGTTTTGACATGTAGTTCGTTCGATTCCGATGCACGGTTTAGGAGAAACGATCGTTTCAAGTAACGGCATTTCACGAACGAAACTTTTCCCCTCGCCTTACTTTGAAACTAGGTTAAAGACCAAAAAGGGTTAATTAATGTATGAAACAATTATGGTAAGTGTGTTAGGCAGTCGGTAAGACACCCGCGAAAGAATCGCCTTAAAACTCGTAATGGTTAATTTATTAAAAATGGTGGAGCCGAGGGTACTCGAGTGACTTAAGAGAATCAGTAAGCGCAAAACAAGCGTTAGAATCTAAGTTAGTTAAAGTATAGATTTACGTGACTTTGGTTTAATTCCAACTTACTTGTTGTTTATAGGTTACCAGACTCGTCCCGAGCCTTTTATCACCCCCAGTCACTCAGGCAAGTTTTCTATCCGTTATACTGTTGTTGTGATGTATATGTGTATATGCATTATCTTGCGATAGATGCATGTTGGTTAATTAGCAAATGTGCGATATATTGAAGCATGCTGATATGGTATATATATGCATGCCTGTTTCATATTCTTTCCATATATATCTGTTGGTTCAGTTGATAATACCTATGCTAGAGAATAGCGGTAATTTGCATATACCCTTAGTATAGGGACCCAAAGGTGAAAACATTTTCTAAAACCCGGGAGTCGAGGATCCCGAGTAGATTTTATATATATATATATATATATATATATATATATATGGTTATAGTTTTCCAAACTATTAATCGAATAAGGTTTATTCGATAACTTTATTTTATTTAATGAACATTATTTGAATATTCATCCGAGAACTTATGACACCTTTATTTTATTATTGAATATTATTTGAATATTCATCCGAGGACTTATGACTCCTTTATTTTATTATTGAATATTAATATTCATCCGAGGACTTATGACTCCTTTATTTAATTATTGAATATTATTTATAATATTCATTCGAGGTATTATGACTCCGCTTATTATTTAATAATATTCTTTATTTTATTAAAGAATAATGTTTCGATAATCAAACTTATTTTCGATTATTCAAATAAAGATAGTACTTTCATATAAGTATATCTTTGTTTATTTAATATCCATTTCAAGTATAAGTTTTAAAACTTCTACTTCGATTATTTTTATAAGATTATTCTCTATGGGAATATTATTTAAATAATAATATTCAGATATTTTCTAAATATATTGGGACTGATTTACTTCATTAAATCAGCATTACTCCAAACACTCTTTAAAGTGTTTTCGAGTCTTCAAAATGATTTTTAAAAGTTAGAGCGGATCCCAAAACTCATTTTTATATTGAAGATCTTCCTTTCAAAGGGGATTTAAATACTCGCTTAAAACCTGGGGGATCCAGCACTGTGGTGCATTTTACATTCGCAACGTGGTTGCTGTTTTGAGAAAACAAATGAATTGATTACTTACCCAACGTTCGGGAAGTAAGCCCATCTAATTGAGTCGGCATAAGCGACAGGCCGGGATACGGTCTATCAAAGTGTAAGTGGCTGGGTGGCAGTCCATCAACGCGTAAGAGGCCGGGTGGTGGTCCAGCACAAGGTCCTTATGTGGCCAGGGTGATGACCGGTGGGGGATTCATCCATCTACTAGTAGAAAAGGTTACTTATTGGTATCTTTGCCTGATCAGCAAGATATCGGGTTTATGCCAAAATTCTTTTCCTTTCCAAAATTCATTGGATGTTACAAACTCTGTTCATACTTTACATAACAGAGGTTCCAGGAAATGTTTAAGAGATATATATGTGGATATATATCGGGACTAAATAAAGTATCTCGTAACTTTATTTCATTCAATAATATTTCAAAGATTGAATCTATTCAAGTCTTAACTTGTGGTCTCATCTATGGGATGACTTCTTTTTTTTTACCTATAATACTTTGAACAGTGGTAGTTCAAGTAGCCTTATAAATGATATAAGTATAGTGAAGTATTTGGTAACTTCATCTTCCTTTAAGCTTATATCCAGTAAGTAATTATCTTACTTCTGATAAAGGTTTTCAGTAAGTTATCTATTAGATACTTGCATTATTGATTACACTATATATTATCTTGCGAGCTGTAAGGCTCACTCTTGCTTTATTTCTTCATCACACAACAACAGTTAGGAAGGATGGCCAGACTCCAGCAGACCCAGCGCAAGAGCGTGGGAAGCGCCCCGCGCCTTCCCGTTGAGATCATAGCTGCTATAGCTGCAGAGGTAGATCTATCTGTAGATCAGACCATCTACTTTTGAGAATCAATTATGTATAATTATAACTTGTGGCAGATAATGGCAATTAACTGTAAATTTATCAAGTAATCATTTTGGGTTGTAATAACTTTTAAATTGCGGATTCAAAGACTTGTACTTATTTCAATTTCATCTCTGAGACTATAACGGGTTATGGTGTGTGTTAGTGTGGGGTCACAGCATGAGGTTAATTATTATTAATTAAGTGAAGTGATATTGTGGAGAGAAAGATCGTGACGACCCGGATCCCCGACCCCGGATCTGGGGGTGTTACAATAAACACCAAATTCAGTGATGAATGATACCTTTGGAATGTCGTCCTTGTACATTTTGATCTGATTGTATCCACTAAATTCATCCATGAAGCTCAGCATCTCATGCCCAGCAGTGGCATCTATCAATATATCTATCCTTGTTAATGGGAAACAGTCCTTAGGATAGGCATCATTCAGATCAGTGAAGTCCACACACATTCTTCATTTTCCATTTCCCTTCTTCACCATTACAGGGTTTGCTAACCATTCCGGAAATTGTATATCCTCAATGAAACCAGCCTCTAAGAGCTTCTCTACTTCCTGTTTTATAGCTTCTTGCCTCTCTGGAGCAAAACTTCTTTTCTTTTGCTTCACCGTCTTCTGACTCGGATCTACATTCAGCTTGTGAGTAATTAGTTTCGGGTCTATGCATGGCATATCAGCTGCCGACCATGCAAACACATCACTATTTTCTTACAAAAATTTCACTAACTTCCCTCTAAGGGGCTCCTCTAGTGCGGCTCCAACGAAAGTAACTTTCTCAGGATCCTCAGGAGCTAAAGGAATTGAAACCAAGTCTTCAATTGGCTTCCCTCTTTTCTCATCATTCTCTCGAATATCCAGATCTTCAATAGGCAGAAGCTGCCCCCAACTTCATCTGACCTCAGTGAGGTCACATAGCAACTTCTAGCCATTTTTTGATCTCCTCTTTCTTCTCCAATCCCATTCCGGATGGGAAACTTCATAACTGAATGGTAGGAAGAAGGGACTGCCTTGAAGGCATGTATCCCTGTTCTTCCCATGATAGCATTATAAGTTGAACTAGCTTTCACCACCACAAAATCTAACATATGTGTTGCTTGCCTTGGTTCATGTCCTATGGTTGTTGGCAACTTGATTATCCCTTCCACGGGGCACTCCACTCCCGCAAATCCATATATCGGCATATCGGTTGATGTCAATTGGGAGTCATTATATCACATCCTTAAAAAGGTGTCATGGAGCAAGATATCCACTGAAGCACCATTATCCATAAGGACTTTCTTCACCAGGTTGTTCCCTATTATCGGGGTTATGACCAGCGGGTCGTCATGGGAAAATTTTACACCCTCCAGATCAGAATCATCGAAAGCCATTGTCACTCCTGTCCTGGCCCTCTTCGGGGCTTCCCCAACAATATACATAACTTCTCGGGTATACGCTTTCCTGGAGTTCTTGGATAATCCAGCAACAGTTTGTCCTCCAAAAATTATGTTTATCACAAGCCCTCAGGGTCGCGGTCCTCCGAAGATTGCATTTATCACCGGTCCCCTAGGTCGGGGATTTCGCCCCTGATCTTCTTGATCTCTTCTTCGATCGTCAAAGTTCTTTCTTACGTTATTGCTCCTATCTCCTCCATCTCCAGTGTACTTGTTCAATCTCCCTTTTCTAATGAGGAATTCAATTTCATCTTTCAGTTGCCTACACTCATCGGTGTCATGACCAACATCCTTATAAAATCTACAATACTTGCTCTTATCTAGCTTGGCAGGATCAGCCTTCAAAGGATTAGGCCAACGAATATCTCGATCTTTCTCGATTTCCATTAAAATCTGGCTTCTAGGAGCATTCAGCTTAGCATACTCAGTGAACTTTTGTCCAGGTCCTCCCTTCTTCGGGGTTGAGTCATTGCTTTGCTCAGTTCTAGGATACTTGTCCTTTGCAATATATTCCAGATCCGTTTTCCGCTTCTTGCCTCCAGCGGGCTCAGTACTTACTATGGTCTTCCTCATGCTCTCTTCCACTTTGATGTACTTTCCGGCTCTATCTTGGAGCTGCAACATGCTTTCAGGGGGCGCTTGGCCAAGGACATCTTGAAGTACTCATCCCTCGTTCCCTGTTACAGTGCTATCATAACCAGCTTGTCATCAATGTCCAGAACTTTTAAAGCTTCCTTTGTAAAACGATTCAGGTAATCTCTCAAGGATTCCTTCACTCCCTGCATAATGCTCATGAGGGATGCTGAACTTTTCTCATGCACTCTCCTGCTGATGAACTGCTTAATAAAAGCCTGACTTAATTCTCTGAAGGACCCAATAGAGTTCGGGGGCAAACGACTATACCATCTTTGAGCCATACCCGACAGGGTTTGAGGAAAGGCCTGACACTTAATAGCATCATTCACGGGCTGCAACAATTATGCATTAGAGAATGTCCTGACATGATTGACGGGATCTCCAGTGCCATCATAAGCTTTCATAGTGGGCATCTTGAACTTCCTTGAGATATGAGCATTCATTATCTCTTCAGTGAATGGTGGGGTAGGATCATCAGGATCTCCAAGGGGAAGAAGATTGCTTGGATCGCCCCTTGGGAGGACAACACTTCTTTGTATTGGACCATCCATGTCTAGGATAGGAGGAGGATTCCTCCCCCTTGGAGGTGGTGGGGGTCTGGTGTTCTGGTGCACCTCTAAATCGCGCTTCATCCTTTGAATCTCAGCCTCGTGAGCCCTGATTCTCTCCTGCACTTCTTGGGGATTCGTCCCTTGGGTGCTCCTAGAATGCTGGTTACCATCAGGCATCGGCTCTTTTCCAGCACGCCTCCTTCTTGGGGCCACATCATCATCCGAAGATTCAGAGTCTCTCTCAGTGTAAGGGCCAGAGAATTCTTGATCCTCCGGTATAGGAGTCAAACCACGTATATAGGGGGCGATCTCCTTCGTGCTTCACTCCGTCCAGCATGTCCCCTTCTTCCAACCTCGGGGTAAAGGGGCATCCCGTATGGGGGGTTAGTAGTCACAACAGTTGAATACTCGTACCCAATGGGTCGAGAATTCACAGGTGAATGTAGTTGTTGAAGTTGGGGATTCATACCTTTAGTAGCAGAGGGAATCGTCCCTTGTGGCTGAGGTTCAGTTGCCCCTATCTGGGCTTCTCTTTGGGTGGCTGCATAAGTTGAATGAGGAGGTACCTCCACTGTTGACAAAATCACTTGGGTTGTCCCCGCTGGTGTTCCTCCTTCAAGGGCTCTAATTGTTCTCTGTGTTCTCTCCATGGTTGTTGTTGTGATTCCCACAGACGGCGCCAAATGTTATGGATCAAAAACTAAAGTATAATAATTGTTGTATTTATTACTAGGGAATGTGAGCTTCGAGGCTCGATTTGACTACTCTTATGTTTCGTGACTCGATCTGCCTTAACAAGATGCCTACGTACCTTGCTGATTGCCAAAGATCAAGTCAAAAAATGTAGTTCTGATTTGCGAGGTGAGGTCCCCTATATAGATGTTGGGAGTCCTTGAATTGGACTTGGTGTAGGAGACTTGGTAGTTAAGTCTCAGAATTAGAATGGACTTTGGAGTCCTAAGTGGTGGGAAACTGATTCCTTATCCTTCTAGGTCCCTTGGAGGCTAATCTACAAGGATTTATGTCCTTATTGTGACTCTTCTTAATAACTGATTTTTTCCTTATTAATTAATTATGAAATTAATTAATATTCAGGGTTTTGGGCCTTCTTTGTTCCATCAGGCCTGATCTGATCCATCAGGCCTGATCAATGTGTTAACCTTTTTAGTCTGAATGTCCTACATCTTTTTATTGGGCCTTGTAGCCCAAATCATGTGTAATTAATTCAATATTCCATACTATTCAACTCTAGCCTTCAGCCATTTCATCTGGTCCTGATCGTCTTGAAAGACTCGTATCTATAATTAAAAGATCACACTTTAATCGTCTAAACGATAATTACTCGACGAACTACGTGTCAGAACCCTATTGTCTATCCATACGATAGCCCGCACATAAAAGACAGACAAATACAAGACCATTGATCCACTTGCACATGTAATTCATATAACACGTAAGCAAATAATCCAGGTATCGCATAAATCATATCACACATGACTCGGTTCGTCAAAAGGTTCGACTCGGTACGTTTAAAACTGAAATCAGGTCAAAAATATGATTTATCGATCAATAATTGACTCAGAATGATTCGTAAAATAGCGACCTTTCGAAACAAAAGGATTTGGCTCTCGAAAGTATTTTTATTGAAAGCGAAATATTTTTCTGAGTCTAGAGGCGTTCGTTTCGTATTAAACGGACGAAAGGTTTATTTATTATGAATAAAATAAGAATTAGAGGAGAATAAATCAATTAATAATAATATTAATTGATTTTTTTATACCAAAATATAATTTTTAAAAGCTTAAAAACAATTTTTAAAAATTATTTGAATAAATTATAAATAATTGTATTTTATTTAACTATTAATAAATAAAATTAATTGATTAAGTGAATTAATCAATTAATGAAATCTATAAATAATCAATTAAAATAAATTATAACTTTTTAGAATTTAAAATAACGAGTAAATGATTTTTAAAATTAAAAGAATTGATTTTTAGAAAAATATATAGAAATTATGATTTATATATAAAAGTAAATTTCCAGAAACAAAATTAGGAATGGGGGTTAGGGTTACTGGGAATCAAAATCGGGTCGGTTGTGGTTGCAAAACGGGTCGTGGCCGGGTCGGTAAGAACAACACCGGAAACTGGGAAAACGAACCCAGAATCTGGCAGCCTCCCCGACTCCGGCAACCCCCCAGTTTGCACCTAAACAACACGATTTCGTTTGTTTTCTTCAGCTCAACACAGTCTACACCCCTGCAGTAAGTCGTATACAACATCTATAGCCACAAACAATCATCGGAATCGAAAGTCCGACGAATTCAAGGACGAACACCGGAGATAATCCGACGACAGTCGAATTTGACGAATTCTCCACCGTATTCAAAGATCTTTATGCCAAAATCAAGTCTGAACAACACTCAATCTTATACAATTAACCATAACATCAATTCATTCACTGATAATTCAGAAAGATCAAAGAAAAAATCTAAAAATTTGAGAACCTGACTAAGCTAAATCCGAACTCAAATAATTCAAACAAAGGTACCAATCTGTAACACCCCCAGATCCGGGGTCGGGGATCCGGGTTGTCACGAGTTCCATTTCCCTTATTAACACCCAATCTTAATAATTTCTCAACTACTCTGTACTGTGACCCCACAATAAACACACACACCACACGTTATAGTCTCAGAGATGAACATCCAAAAATAATCACAAGTCGTTTTATTCCACAATTATATGTCAAAACACCTTAAAAAGGTTCTGAATAAATTTACATTTCATTGCCATTATTACAATTCATAAATATACATAAATCTGGTACATCAAAAGTTGAAGCCTAGTCTATTGGTAGTTCCCTACCTCAGCTACAGTGACTTCAATGCCTATAGGAAGCTGCGAAACGCTTCCTATCCGATCGCGAATTGGGAGCTTGGTCCTGTTCATCTTATCTATCTGATGTTGTGTGATGAAAGAAGAAAGCAAGGGTGAGTGGCAAGCCCACCAAAATAATATGTATAATGATTAATAGTATATGAGTCTACTCATAATACTCATGAAAATCTTGGTCAAAAGAAATGAACCAAGTTTGATATCTTAATGCGATGAAGTCGCAAAATATTCAGTATATATACATATATACTTTTCAAAGTAATGGAAGTCCTCTTCCATGCATAATATACACAAAGTCCCATTGTATAACTGTATAAAAATATCGTTGCAAGGTGATCTCATATATCTAACCTTGTCTCAACGTTTTTCTGAAAATCTTTGTCATTCATAAGACAATTATTAATTAGATATAAGTTTAAAAGATGAAGTTACCAAATACTTCACTACACTTATATCATTCCCAAATACTACTTGAACTACCACCGTTCAAGTTATAATCAATTTCAAAAGTTCATCCCACTGATGAGACCACAAGATAAGACTTGCATAGATTCAATCTTTGAAATATTATTGAATGAAAAAGTTATGAGATACTTTATTTAGCCCCGATATATATATATATCCACATATATATATCCCTTTAAACATTTCCTGGAACCTCTGTTATGCAAAGCATGAACAGAGTTTGAAACATCCAATGAATTTTGGAAAGGAAAAGAATTTTGGCATAAACCCGATATCTCGCTGATCAGGCAAAGATACCAATAAGTAACCTTTTCTACTGTAGATGGATGAATTCCTCACCGGTCATCACCCTGGCCGCATTAGGACCTCGCGCTAGACCGTACCCCGGCCCCTCACGCGTTGATGGACTGCCACCCAGCCACTTACACAATAATAGACCGTACCCCGGCCTGTCGCTTATGCCGACTCAATGAGATGGGCTTACTTCCCGAACGTTGGGCAAGTAATCAATTCATTTACCAAATCTGCAACCTCGTTGCGAATATAAAATACACCACAGAGCCGGATTCCCCAGGTTTTGAGCGAGTATTTAAATCCCCTTTAAAAAGGAAGATCTTAAATATAAAAATGAGTTTTGGGATCCGCTCTGACTTTTAAAAATCATTTTGAAGACTCGAAAACACTTTAAAGAGTGTTTGGAGTAAAGCTGATTTAATGAAGTAAATCAGTCCCCAGAATATTTAGAAAATGACTGAATATTATTATTTAAATAATATTCCCATAAAGAATAATCTTTATAAAAATAATTGAAGTAGAAGTATTAAAATTTATACTTGAAACGAGTATTAAATAACCAAAGATATACTTATATGAAAGTATTATTTTTATTTGAATAATCGAAAATAAGTTTGATTATTAACACCTTATTCTTTAATAAAATACAGAATATATCTCAGCAAATAATCGGAGTCATAGATCCTCAAATGAATATTCAAATAATATTCATTAAATAATATAAACTGAGTCATAAGTCCTCGAATGAATATTCAAATAATATTCAATAAATAATATAAAAGGAGTCATAAGTCCTCGAATAATATTCGAAATAATATTCAATAATAAAATAAAGTTAAAGTTATCGAATAAACCTTATTCGATTTATAGTTTTGAAAACTATGACCATATATATATATAAATATATATATAAATATCCATATCCATATATATACAAAATCTACTCGGAATCCTCGACTCCCGTTTTAGAAAATATTTTCACCTTTGGGTCCCTATACGAAGGGTATATGCAAGATACCGCTATCCTCTAGCATATGTATTATCAACTGAACCAACAGATATATATTTCAAGAATATGAAACAGGCATGCATATATACCATATCACATGCTATAATATATCGCAAGAATTTGCTAATTAACCAACATGCATCTATCGCAAGATAATGCAAATACATATATTCATCACAACAACAGTATAACGGATAGAATACTTGCCTGAGCGACTTGGGGGTGAGAAAGGCTCGGGACGAGTCTGGTAACCTATAAGCAACAAGTAAGTTGGAATTAAACCAAAGTCACTTGTAAATCTATACTTTAACTAACTTAGACTCTAACGCTTGTTTTGCGCTCCCTGATTCGCTTAAGTCACTCGGGTACCCTCGGCTCCACCATTTTTAATAATTTAACCTTTACGAGTTTTAAAGCGATTCCTTCGCGAGTGACTTACCAACTGCCTAAAACACTTACCATAAATGTTTCATGCATTAATTAACCCTTTTCGGTCTTTAACCTACATTTCAAAGTAAGGCGAGGGGAAAAAGTTTCGTTCGCGAAACGCCGTTACTTGAAACGGTCGTTTCTCCTAAACCGTTCATCGGAATCAAACGAACCACATATCAAAACGAAGCTCGTAACATGAACTATCTAAACATGACAATGGTCAAAACCTAGCAGTGAGTTCAAGGGTTCTGATGTTAAGAACAAAAACAGTCTACGGTAAATCGGACATTACGACGGCTATGTTTACGCGATTTCCCAAATTTAAACCAACTCAAAACAACCACAATCCAACCCCAATTCATAACCCAATCCAAACTCCATCCAAAATGCATTACAACAGCCCCAAACCAACTCATTATAATCCATTTACTTACTCCTAAAACTTGAATTTAAACTATACTACATTCTTTAACCAAATCTTAAGATTTCAACAAATCAATCACCACCATTCCAACCCAAACTCTTAAACAAACAAGTTTCATGCTTCACATATACTATACTACTCATAACCATTCCTAAATACTCAAAACTAAAGCTAGGGTTTGAAGTTTTATACCTTCTTGAAGCTTTTAATCAATGAAAGATCCTTGGAAAGCCCATGGAAGCCTTGATCTATGCTTAAGCTACCTTGTCCTTACAAATAAAATCAAAAATCAAAAATTTGTTCTTGAAAGTTACTATTCACCCTAAACTTTTAGGAATTGATTAACTAGGTAAACCTTGGATTCTTGGATCCAAACTTATAGCATAACTAAGTTATGAATTATGGAAGCTAAAGAAACAAACCTTATAATTTTTGAAGGTGTGTAGCTTGAGTTTTTGAAAACTCCTCCTTGTTTTTCTTGAAAAGGCCGAGAGCAAGATGAAGAAGAAAGAGAGATTTTTGTGGTTTTGCTTTGATTTGATTTTTGGTTGGTTGTTTTTGTTTTGTTTTAGGTCAATTACCCATTTACCCTTGATTTTGTGTGGCTAATATTCCACCACATTTCCTTCCCTCTTATGTCATGCTTGCATCACTTTGTGATGTCATCCCCCTCCTTTGTCCTCTTTCTATTGGTTGGATGACATCATTCCCACTAATCCCTTTGATTAACTTCCTAATCGTTTGCCTAATGACCGCTGATCTGTTATACGGTTCGCTTAACTTTCGTTTTCGTTTATCGTTTGAGGGATCATACCCGGGATCTTATTACTTAGGTTCCCTTAACCTTTCTCAATATATTATATTCCTTTTATGATCCTCTCCTATAATCCTTTAATTTAAATCCTTTTTATCCTGTTACCTTTTTCTCAAATCTTTCCGTATCTAGTGTATTTCCGGGAAAAATCAAAGTGTTCGGAATTGGATTCTGACGATCTTTACATACACTTATATCCCATATAAAGTACTAATAAAATCTCAGAATATCCATATCAGAACCCCTACATAGGGTGGCATGAAAAGTTTTCTCGTTCAGCAAAAACACTATTCATAAGGGTTTCAAAATTTCTCAAAAATTGGGGTTATTACAGTCTCCCCTCCTTAAAAGGATTCCGTCCCGGAATCAGATAGAAAACAAATGGGGATACTTTCTTAGCATTACATTTTCTAACTCTCGAGTCAATTTTCCCACATTGTGGTTCTACCACCAAACTCTGCCTAGTTTGATAATCCTTCTCCTAAGCACTTGTTCCTTTTCACTCTATAACCCTTCCTGGTTGCTCCATATAGGTTACGTCGGGTTGCATATCTATACGCTCATATGCCTCTATTTATCTGGCATCTGAATTACACTTCCTTAACATTGATACGTGAAATACGTTACGACCTGCTACATGTTCGGGGTTAGGGCTAGCTCATATGCTAACTTCCCAAACGTCTTAATATATCCAAGGGTCCAACAACTTGTAGACTTAGCTTTCCTTTCTTTCCGAACCTCATCAATCCTTTCCAAGGGATACCTATAACATTACTAGGTCCCTTATTTCATACTCTTTATCCTTTCGTGTCAAATCAACATACTTATCATGACCATCTTGGGCTACTACCAGCCGTCCTCTGATTAGATCTATCATATCCTTGGTCCTTTGGACTACTGCGGGTCCGAGCATCTTGCGCTCTACAACTTCATCCTAACATAAGGGAGATCGACATTGTCTTCCCTCAAGGATCTCATAAGGCGATACCTCAATACTGATATATGATCTATTATCGTAAGAAAACTCAACCCATGTTAAGTGATCATTCCAATTTCTTTCAAGTCTATTGCACAGACTCTCATTCTAGCTTTTAGCATTAGAGCTTTTGCTTCTCACTACCCATCCTTTTTCCCAGTTCGTAGTCGCTACTATCTTCCGTTCCTAATATTATACTAGTTATACTTTTGCTCGTTAGCGTTCTATAACCTTTTAATGACCACGACAACCTTAGTATCACGAATGTGTTTCCATTCCGCATACTACCACTACTTTATTACTCCTTTTTCAGTTGTTTCTATTTTCTGGAATTTGATCAATCAAATAGAAGTAAAGGAATTTGTTGAGAGATCACTATGATCACGAACACTTGTTATATTGCATAGTTAGTACAGAAGGTGGCCAGCCTTTAGTACTTGACAAGCAATTAAACAATAGATGGTATCCTACTAGGCTTCTATCACACAGATAGATAGTCATTCGGCAATACCTCCCCTTCTGGAAGGGTTGTTCTTCTCAGATTACATGAAATGAAAAGAAGAGAAAAGAACGAACTGAAGAGAATTGTATATATAAAAAAAATATATATATATATATACTGCCACAAAATATCTGGCTTGGAACCTACCTCTGAATTATAGAGGTTTGTCATAGAAGAACAAAACATATATGTATTTATATCAACATCAAGTATTATAGCATCGCATTTCACGTGCCTAAATATTTTTGCTATCCCGTCCATCATTCTATGGACCCATGCTCTTCCTCGAGCTTATACACAATCACCTTTGAAACTCCCTCGACATCGAAAATCGAATTTGGGATCTTATTCTATATATCACCGTTACTAGGATTCTATGCTCGCACCGCAACCTTCCTCGTATAATAATACGACTCTCTATTGATAAGAAAGAATAATTATTCACTAGGTAGATACTCTACTTAATTAGTCTATCAATGATAACTTATACACCACCACGACCCGATTAGTGGTACTTACTCTCAACACCCATTCCAATACAACTCTCATGGTTGTAATCAGCTCACTACTCGCAGAATCATTGCTGCCTTACTATGGTCCACCACTGACCTACTGTAGTCATTCATTTTCCATGAAGTCTTAATAGCTAACCATACGGAGTCCATACATGTCGTATCAAATCCTTCTAAGGAGGTAACATAATCACCATTTCTGATTCATGAAGAACACTCCTGATCCTGACATACATACATGACATGAAGCAGATAAAAGTGCAGAAGAGTTTCAATCAAAGCAACGATAGCAGGTTAATACTATTCTTAATCATACGCCCTAAATAGAAGAATTAACTCAAGGGTTCATCTAGTCCTTTTTGAAACATGGTCCTGGATTATCTCAAGATAGGACCTTCTAAGATAGATAGCCCGTTCATGGCGATTACACGAATTAAACCTTTACCAACTACTATTACGGTTGGGTATTGCACAGTCATCAGAAGGAATGTCAATCTTCCAAACCATAATTCAACCTTCACATTTTTAACCATCATCACTGTATTCTTTTGGCACACGCGCCTATAATTATCCTCTTACCCTTAAAGTGTCGGCCACCTCTTTGGCCTTTCCTGATAGTAAAATTTCCTTACAGTCAATGTCATTTTAACCACCTCCAAATAAATTTTCTACCTTATTTCCGATCACTGCTTGAGTGAAGATGTTTTCCTTAAAATCAGATGGGAAAAAAAATATCACCATTTTTCCATAAGTTATTGCCTCAGTCTTTAGAGGCTAATCACTGTCAAGACTGACTCTCAATCATACTTAGAACATTTTTTTTTTCTTAAGTCCTAATTGCCCTGAACAATTTCGACCATTACTGGTTCGATCCATACTTTCTCGTGGTTTAACACGTGCCCCACTTGGCATCATTATAATTACGTCATATTTCCTTTATCCACATTTCTATTCTTGAGAATTTTGAATATTACCTTTTTCCTTATAAAACCTCTAAGGTTATCCTTCAATCGTTCCTCCTGTATTCCCTAGATACAGGGCATATCACAATACCATTTACTAATAGTAGAACCATTGTCTATATACTTCTGCAAAATTTCTCCACTGATTCTTAAAGGTTGTTGTTACCTTAACCCTTTCCCAATCATACTGTCAAAACTCATACTGTCCCTATTAAGGGTGACATGCCAACCTTTATGCAGTCCCCTAGGATTCATTTTAAGTTACCAATGTTCTATCCTTAATTCCACCATTAAAAGGTACCTGCATCCTTCCACGAATAAATCAAGTCATATTTCCTTGATAGATTATCATATTCATCATTCCCACCTCGATAGTCTATACCTAACTTCATAATAGCATCCTTATTCAAATTGAGGTCAATCCATATGGCCTCCAAAAGATAACAACGGTTATCCGTTTGTCTTGCCTAATTTGGTAACGATAACAAGGATGTTCTGGAAGATATTGGTCGTGTTCAACGTGAACTTCTTCTTAATAATTCCTTATTTACTTCTGTTGTTTATCTCAACAGTCACCTCAATGTTGGGATATCTTTATACCTGGCGTCTCCCTTTCTGGGTATCAAGCCACCGGTCTTACATTTCCTTCTTGAAGGTCACTTCCTTCATCCAATTTTTCCTAATTTCTTACTTCCTTATCCCCTTAGTCTATCCGCGTCTCATTATTTATCCTTCGAATTATCTCAAGGTTTCCTCGAATCCTCCCAACTTACAGGGGATAAACTATATGTATCTCTTATGCCCTCAACCATCAATTTTAACTTATGGTGAATCACCCTCATCCTGACGAATGCATACTTTTCTATTTCTATTGCTACGAGTCGTTAGGGTTTCCTCATACCCAACTCCCTTATCATACCTCAAACTCTATTGCCGTTATATTCCTTTCCACTTCAATTTCTTTTTATTTTCCTTTCTCTTATCATTATTTCATGAACCAACACAACATAAGCATTGATTTCAAACATCCCGTCATTCTGGATTCGTGTCCTCAGAACGAATCTTGATAACTTTTACAACTTAGATTCATAATTTATCATACTCGTCTGCCTTTGTTCTGGCTCTAAAGCTTTTACACTATCTCCTTATCTTTGGGAATTACTTTCCCGAAAACAATTGACTGAACTTAAATCAGTTTATTATAATCTCTTGCTCCGTGCCTTCCTTGGCCTTTTACCGTCGGGTGGTCTCTCTCTTAGGAGGGTAAGTGATAAAAACAGTCTTTTGTGATTCGTCAATCATTTAGAATCTCAAATGATTCCTATATTTCCTTTAGCCAGGCTCTTGCCTCGACTGGGTCAGCTTGTTCCTTGGAACTCTGAGAGCTTAGCGATTTAAAGGTCCTGAAAGAATTTCTCACCGCACTGTCTCCTCAGGGTGGTGGTTGGGGATAATAGTCTAAGTTCTTTTTAGACAGGTCCATGAATTGCCGTATAGGAGTACCGTCTCGGGTCTCCTTTCCTTACTCGACTTTCTGTTTCCTTAGTATGAAATGTTTCATCCTACTCCCCATAATTGGGGTCATCTTTTAATTTAAAATCCTCATTTTCCACTCCATTATGTCATGGGTTCCTTCTATCTTGATGGCGACCTCCCTGACTATCACGTTCAGGGTTTGCTCTAAATCTTATTCCTCAAACTATGGCTCTCATCTAAGTTCTCATCCTTACGCTCTTGAACTTTTGGAACCCAAATTCTATAGGAATACCTCATTATTCCCTTATCATCTTTCTTGATATTAATCTTTTATCTAATTGTTGGCTCCCTGCCTTCATTCATAACTTTTTCTGGCACAATATGATCTTTTCCAATAATTCGGGCTGTATTGCAATCTTAAACAGCTTTTCGGTACCGGCTCCGGTTACCTTCACTTCTATTTCCATTTTCTCAAAATCTCTTATAAACTCTCCAAAAGACATTATCATCTTGAGTCTCTCCTTTTTACTAAGGGCATCAGCCACCATATTGGCTTTCCCCGAATGATAAAGAATCTCCCAATCATTATTCTTGATTAGCTCTAACTGCCTCCTCTGGCATATGTTGAGCTCTTTCTACGTGAAAATGTACTAGAGCACTTATGGCTTAGGTAATTCTTGCACTTCTCTCCATACAAGTAGTGCCTCCAATCCTTAGGGTAAAACTATTGCCACGAGCCTAAGCTCATGAGCGGGGATATCGAATTTCATATTACCTTAATTGTCTTGACATGTACGCGATTACCTTACCGTGCTGCATAAGCACGCACCCTAAGCCCTTGTGCGAAGCGTCACTATACTTCACAAAATCTCTTTTTCCATCCGGCAACGCCAGCATAAGGGCCATCACCAACCTCTGCTTCAGTTCTTGAAAGCTGTTCTCGCATTTCTCTGTCCATTCGAACTTCTCAGTCTTACGAGTAAGCCGCGTTAAAGGGGTTACTATCTTTACAAACTTGAACGAACCTCCGGTAGTGACCGGCCAATCCTACCTCTGGTAGTCGACCAAACCATGGTCATCAATTCATCAGTGGTCCTTTATCCAATCCTGTCAGGATCCTGCATGGGGTCCTCCTCAACAACTATCCCTACTAGGACAACATCCTCAATATCAACATCATCCGGTCCTACATTAGGACACTCTATCGCATCCACAATCCGATCTCCAATTAGTAATAAATATCATCACGATGTTGCTCCTCAACCTCAGGGTTCGGAGTCCCGCTACCATATACGATAATGAACTACGCTCCTATCACGATATTTATAAGGGTTCCCATAAGGGTTTTAACTGTCAGTGCTACGTTAGGTAGCCCGACTATGAACTTGGCAAGAGTTCTTATTATCTTAGTTAACTTATTATCTTAACGTCCCATCATCTCTGAGGTTTATAACGCTTAGCTCTGATACCATTTCTGTAACACCCCCAGATCCGGGGTCGGGGATCCGGGTTGTCACGAGTTCCATTTCCCTTATTAACACCCAATCTTAATAATTTCTCAACTACTCTGTACTGTGACCCCACAATAAACACACACACCACACGTTATAGTCTCAGAGATGAACATCCAAAAATAATCACAAGTCGTTTTATTCCACAATTATATGTCAAAACACCTTAAAAAGGTTCTGAATAAATTTACATTTCATTGCCATTATTACAATTCATAAATATACATAAATCTGGTACATCAAAAGTTGAAGCCTCTTCCCACGCGCTTGCGCTGGGTCTGCTGGAGTCTGGCCATCTTTCCTAACTGTTGTTGTGTGATGAAGAAATAAAGCAAGAGTGAGCCTTACAGCTCACAAGATAATATATAGTGATAACAATAATATAAGTATCTAAATGGATACTTACTAGAATCTTTTATCGTGTGTAAGATAATTACTAGTATATACTTACTAGTATATGAGCCTTCTCATAATACTCATGAAAATCTTGGTCAAAAGAAATGAACCAAGTTTGATATCTTAATGCGATGAAGTCGCAAAATATTCAGTATATATACATATATACTTTTCAAAGTAATGGAAGTCCTCTTCCATGCATAATATACACAAAGTCCCATTGTATAACTGTATAAAAATATCGTTGCAAGGTGATCTCATATATCTAACCTTGTCTCAACGTTTTTCTGAAAATCTTTGTCATTCATAAGACAATTATTAATTAGATATAAGTTTAAAAGATGAAGTTACCAAATACTTCACTACACTTATATCATTCCCAAATACTACTTGAACTACCACCGTTCAAGTTATAATCAATTTCAAAAGTTCATCACACTGATGAGACCACAAGATAAGACTTGAATAGATTCAATCTTTGAAATATTATTGAATGAAAAAGTTATGAGATACTTTATTTAGCCCCGATATATATATATATCCACATATATATATCCCTTTAAACATTTCCTGGAACCTCTGTTATGCAAAGCATGAACAGAGTTTGAAACATCCAATGAATTTTGGAAAGGAAAAGAATTTTGGCATAAACCCGATATCTCGCTGATCAGGCAAAGATACCAATAAGTAACCTTTTCTACTGTAGATGGATGAATTCCTCACCGGTCATCACCCTGGCCGCATTAGGACCTCGCGCTAGACCGTACCCCGGCCCCTCACGCGTTGATGGACTGCCACCCAGCCACTTACACAATAATAGACCGTACCCCGGCCTGTCGCTTATGCCGACTCAATGAGATGGGCTTACTTCCCGAACGTTGGGCAAGTAATCAATTCATTTACCAAATCTGCAACCTCGTTGCGAATATAAAATACACCACAGAGCCGGATTCCCCAGGTTTTGAGCGAGTATTTAAATCCCCTTTAAAAAGGAAGATCTTAAATATAAAAATGAGTTTTGGGATCCGCTCTGACTTTTAAAAATCATTTTGAAGACTCGAAAACACTTTAAAGAGTGTTTGGAGTAAAGCTGATTTAATGAAGTAAATCAGTCCCCAGAATATTTAGAAAATGACTGAATATTATTATTTAAATAATATTCCCATAAAGAATAATCTTTATAAAAATAATTGAAGTAGAAGTATTAAAATTTATACTTGAAACGAGTATTAAATAACCAAAGATATACTTATATGAAAGTATTATCTTTATTTGAATAATCGAAAATAAGTTTGATTATTAACACCTTATTCTTTAATAAAATACAGAATATATCTCAGCAAATAATCGGAGTCATAGATCCTCAAATTAATATTCAAATAATATTCATTAAATAATATAAACTGAGTCATAAGTCCTCGAATGAATATTCAAATAATATTCAATAAATAATATAAAAGGAGTCATAAGTCCTCGAATAATATTCGAAATAATATTCAATAATAAAATAAAGTTAAAGTTATCGAATAAACCTTATTCGATTTATAGTTTTGAAAACTATGACCATATATATATAAATATATATATAAATATCCATATCCATATATATACAAAATCTACTCGGGATCCTCGACTCCCGGTTTTAGAAAATATTTTCACCTTTGGGTCCCTATACTAAGGGTATATGCAAGATACCGCTATCCTCTAGCATAGGTATTATCAACTGAACCAACAGATATATATTTCAAGAATATGAAACAGGCATGCATATATACCATATCACATGCTACAATATATCGCAAGAATTTGCTAATTAACCAACATGCATCTATCGCAAGATAATGCAAATACATATATTCATCACAACAACAGTATAACGGATAGAATACTTGCCTGAGCGACTTGGGGGTGAGAAAGGCTCGGGACGAGTCTGGTAACCTATAAGCAACAAGTAAGTTGGAATTAAACCAAAGTCACTTGTAAATCTATACTTTAACTAACTTAGACTCTAACGCTTGTTTTGCGCTCCCTGATTCGCTTAAGTCACTCGGGTACCCTCGGCTCCACCATTTTTAATAATTTAACCTTTACGAGTTTTAAAGCGATTCCTTCGCGAGTGACTTACCAACTGCCTAAAACACTTACCATAAATGTTTCATGCATTAATTAACCCTTTTCGGTCTTTAACCTACATTTCAAAGTAAGGCGAGGGGAAAAAGTTTCGTTCGCGAAACGCCGTTACTTGAAACGGTCGTTTCTCCTAAACCGTTCATCGGAATCAAACGAACCACATATCAAAACGAAGCTCGTAACATGAACTATCTAAACATGACAATGGTCAAAACCTAGCAGTGAGTTCAAGGGTTCTGATGTTAAGAACAAAAACAGTCTACGGTAAATCGGACATTACGACGGCTATGTTTACGCGATTTCCCAAATTTAAACCAACTCAAAACAACCACAATCCAACCCCAATTCATAACCCAATCCAAACTCCATCCAAAATGCATTACAACAGCCCCAAACCAACTCATTATAATCCATTTACTTACTCCTAAAACTTGAATTTAAACTATACTACATTCTTTAACCAAATCTTAAGATTTCAACAAATCAATCACCACCATTCCAACCCAAACTCTTAAACAAACAAGTTTCATGCTTCACATATACTATACTACTCATAACCATTCCTAAATACTCAAAACTAAAGCTAGGGTTTGAAGTTTTATACCTTCTTGAAGCTTTTAATCAATGAAAGATCCTTGGAAAGCCCATGGAAGCCTTGATCTATGCTTAAGCTACCTTGTCCTTACAAATAAAATCAAGAATCAAAAATTTGTTCTTGAAAGTTACTATTCACCCTAAACTTTTAGGAATTGATTAACTAGGTAAACCTTGGATTCTTGGATCCAAACTTATAGCATAACTAAGTTATGAATTATGGAAGCTAAAGAAACAAACCTTATAATTTTTGAAGGTGTGTAGCTTGAGTTTTTGAAAACTCCTCCTTATTTTTCTTGAAAAGGCCGAGAGCAAGATGAAGAAGAAAGAGAGATTTTTGTGGTTTTGCTTTGATTTGATTTTTGGTTGGTTGTTTTTGTTTTGTTTTAGGTCAATTACCCATTTACCCTTGATTTTGTGTGGCTAATATTCCACCACATTTCCTTCCCTCTTATGTCATGCTTGCATCACTTTGTGATGTCATCCCCCTCCTTTGTCCTCTTTCTATTGGTTGGATGACATCATTCCCACTAATCCCTTTGATTAACTTCCTAATCGTTTGCCTAATGACCGCTGATCTGTTATACGGTTCGCTTAACTTTCGTTTTCGTTTATCGTTTGAGGGATCATACCCGGGATCTTATTACTTAGGTTCCCTTAACCTTTCTCAATATATTATATTCCTTTTATGATCCTCTCCTATAATCCTTTAATTTAAATCCTTTTTATCCTGTTACCTTTTTCTCAAATCTTTCCGTATCTAGTGTATTTCCGGGAAAAATCAAAGTGTTCGGAATTGGATTCTGACGATCTTTACATACACTTATATCCCATATAAAGTACTAATAAAATCTCAGAATATCCATATCAGAACCCCTACATAGGGTGGCATGAAAAGTTTTCTCGTTCAGCAAAAACACTATTCATAAGGGTTTCAAAATTTCTCAAAAATTGGGGTTATTACACAATCGATTCAGTAAATCCTTTTAAAGCTGATTATAATCCAAAAATAATCAACAATCATCAATAACCATAACTCAATTTTGAACCAAGAACATCAAAATTCGACTTTAATCAATAACAAACCTCAGATTGCAAAAGTGATATCAACTTAAAGAGCTTGAAATAAGCTTTGATTTGGTTACTTAGCATCAAAAATGGATCACTACAGCTTCCAAAATCATCCATCAAAGATTCTGCACAAAAATTCACCCCATCAACCTTGTTCTTGATTTCCTTTTTATTTTCTGAATTTTTTCTAAAAAATGAATAAAAAAATTAACTATGGGCTGCTATTTATATTTTTACAGAAAATCAATACTCTAAAATAAATTAAGGGTATTTTTATCCCTTAATTAAAATAATTAGGCTCAAAAATACTAATTTCGGCGGAATAATTTTAAAAACGATAAAATATAAAATTTGTATCCAAATTTCCCAAAATTCGCGAATAAAACAGCAATACGGGATATTTAAAATACGAGTAATTCTCTAAAAATAAAAACGTGAATTTTGGGGGCTTTGACGTCCTGGTGGGGTCCCGGTCCGTTAATTTTTTAAAAACCAAAATGATTCTTAAATAAACAGAAGATCCCGAAAACACAATAAATACATTCAACACACATAAAACGAGATAAAACGAATAACGCAAATAAACACACATCCAAATTACGGATCAATTCATATAAATACATCTTAAACACGTAACAAGTATTATATTGGATCATATCGAATCCAAAAGTAGACTACTTAGCCGCTAATTAACTATAAAAACGATACAATTACTACCAGATTTGGATAATTATCAAAACTGGGCTTCTTATTAAATTCTTTTTATGAAAATAATGTAATATTATCCCGGCATTTAAGAATACGAGTTTTGTTAATTATTCAAAACGTTTATCGTATCGAAAATTGTACGCCGGAATGCGTACGGGTCAAACCGTAATCCGGATTGAAAAAGTTAAAAAACGGAAAATGTCTGGAATTATCATATTAGGTCAGGAAGGAGTTTTCTGAAGAGTTTCGGGTTGTAAAAACGCAAAAACGATTGAAGTTGGACGATTCCCGGCTTTATAAAATAGTTTTATAATTACTGAGAAAATAATAATTAAATCCATAAATCCTTATAAAATCATATAACAATCCAAAAATTACCAGAAAAAATGCCATAATTATCTATACTTTAATCTACACATTTAAAAATTAAAATATTCAAATAATATCATATATAAACATCCCAACATCAATTCCAATTATCATATAATTTACTAAAATTCACATAAAATCACATAAACAATTCCAAATAATAATAATAATATTTGAAAATAAGGGATATTACAAAAGTAATCTCTGAATCTGAATCACTACCACTACTGGGATCCTGAGAGAAAACACAAAACAACAACCAAGAAACAACATTAGGGTTAAATAAAGCTTCCAGCTAACTCACACCCTAACTCTAGTTGCCATTTAGCTAATACACACTTTTCCTTAGACTACACCTAATAGTCTAACTCAACTCTATATGAGTCGAACTCTCTTGCGATACATAATTATATACCCAAATTGCCCTTTTTAATCCTAACTTGTCTCAGGGACTAGATCATGTAGCTCTGATACCAACTTGTGACGCCCTCAATCTCGGGGTTAGGAAATGAGGACCCACACACCTCTAATCTATTAATTAATTAAGCATAAACCCCGATTAGCTACTAACAGGATCAAATAGGATAAAGTATGAGACAAGATTACAACTACCAATCATAAAATATAACTTACAACCCCAGAATAATATTAAATATACATAATCGATCCCGTCTTGGAATTGACAGATAACCCATTGTATCTTTACAACTCTCTGGCTAAGCGCTTGCTCACTTAAAAAAATTTACTACCTGCTCTAGCAACCGGAACCCCTTAACACGATAGAGACCACCAGGTACGCTCTTACGAGAAGTGGGCCTAAGCCTGGCCATCTTCTTGCTTAACTGCCATGGTTAGATTAAAACAAAATATATGAGTATAAAACTCAGCAAGTAACTATAAAGCAGTTCTACGGTATAAAACCCACAATATACTTTATCAATCTCAAGGCATTCTACTTTATCAGATCTAGGTGGCAGATTTATATCTTTCGGGTTATGAAGGAAATTTTTGGGCTTTCAAGGCACAAGGCTCAAAGAAGGGGGAAAGCCGACATTCATCTCAAATCATTAAAGGATCAAAACAGATCTTTCAAATGGAAAGCAACAATCTTTTCCTTATATGAAATCAGTTGTATGATCAACATTTATTAAAATCAGGGTTCACGAACTATAAGCTTCACAATATCACAATCAACTCTTTTCAAAGCAATATAAACCATTTTCATTTTCAAAGAATCAATTACTGAGTAGGAAATTTCAATTCCTTCTTAAAATCAATATGGAACCCTTGATTGTACCACTTTATCTTTCATTTCATTATAATACGGGTGATCAGCCCCTACAGACCTCCATCTGGTCTTTAAGGTACCAAATGGTATAATTTCAGCCTTAAACTGGACTAGCCCCGCTAGCCTCTTACTATGACTGGACTAGTCCCACTAGCCTCTTACGTCCCAATCCAATCCATTAGGAATTTGTTTGGAAAACCTTGAGTTGGAAAAAAATAGGTTTTCTAAATTCATTTTATCATTACCAAGAATATGAAATCATTCGGACTCTTTCAAGTCAAAACTCATTCTTAGATTCAATTTCAAGAAATCAAAGTTAAGGAAATGAATCAAGGATAAGAAGGTGCAATTCTAGGGATCTTGAATCAATGATAACAAGGTACTTAAGTTAGAAGAATCAAAAATGTTTCGAGGATCAATAGGGAATATGGTGATCAAGGAATGTAGCACATTACAAAGGATTTGTAAAGTTACTTATAGGGTTTATAACAGTTCATGATATGACAAATAATTTGAACAGGAAGATAGGTTACCAAAGGGTTGAATCAATAAGCTTATCAATAACAGTTTTACAAGATCAAAGACAGGGTATCTCAAATCAATAACAGGGGTTCATTCTTTTAACAGTTCAATACTCTACATGGCATGAACAATATCCTCTTTATAACCATTTACCTAAGTAATTAGAGTTACTTGCCTGAATTCGCTTTCCTGAAGGTTGAACTACTGCCACCTAGTATACCTTTCCTTTTCCTAGCCTGAATGCCCTCACACTCCGAATCTACAATCAAAACCAAAACCTTAATTAGTTTCTCAACTCTCGTTCCCGGAACGTTTACTCAATACGGTAGCTCGACTATACTTTTGACTCGAACTATACGAATATAGCTTATATACACACATGCACATAGCACATAACACATACTTTTCTCGTAGCCTTTATAAATACTCAATAATCAACTTATACTTGCTTTAATCTCGACTATTCTTTAAACCAAACGATTATAACTTATACGGGCACACAATTCATACACCACTAAATCTTTACGACCATAACTATCACTTATAGCTTTTAAAATCAATCAACTTAGTTCCCTTTTCTTTTATTCCTTAATTTGGACCACATACTATAATCGAACAATCAAATCCATAGACATTTACATATATATACCCAATCATTCTTTCGATTATCAAAAACCAAGTTTTGACTTTCAACTCTTAGGGCCTATTCGGCCTTATTGCAAATACCAACCACAAAATTAACAAAATACTCACTTAGTTCACATAAACACATAACTCATTCAAAAACCTTTAAGAATCATTTTCCTTTAATCAACAAAATTCGAACCATAACCATACATATATGTTTACATGCAATTCAAGTTCATCTCTTAATTAAATCAAACACTCATTTTAACCACAATTTTTGAATTACACATCAAAACATCACTTAATGATTCAAACCCTAATCAAATTTTCCTAATTACTCATGCATGCATTCACTTAGCATCAAACCAATCTCTTTTACACTCATTTTTCATTCGGCTATAACCATAAATCACAACTCAAGAACCAAACAATGACATGCATCACTAAACCAACATGCAATCTCATTTCTCATTAATTAAACATAGTTTACACCAAGATTAAGTCACAAAATCCAATTCCCTTTTTATTAGTACAAAGGTCAAACCAAAACCTCAATATGCAACCCTCAAATTTGATTTCTTAAGCATCCAAATCAATTACACAAGTCAAAATACTTTTAAAACAATCATAAAAATCCTTTTACCAATCAACAACTTATTTTCATCATAAAACCAACTTAATAAACAAGAACCATTCAGTTTTCAAGCAAAACAATACATGCAACTTATATTTTGATTCTCTAAATCCTCAACTAGTCAAATCTTTTATTTACCACTAAGAACATACATGAACAAGTCATTTCATCAAGAACAATCATATTTATTTTTCTAAAAATCAAGGACTCATTCGGGTTTTTCAAGAATAACACATGCAACAATCAAAAATGAGTTTTTGGTATGGTAGAGCTCAATGAATACATCATCACTCACCACCGGTTCACCGGAGTTCATCACCGGTGGCGGTGGCTTCACGGTGGTGCCCTCATTCGAGGGTATCCAACCACGAAACCTCCGATTACTTCTAAAAATCACAACAACAAACGCATGCAAGACATGATCATCACAAATTCACATCATCTTGATTCTATAAAACAAGAACTCGGCAAAACCGAGCCTACACACACATACACATCCGCATGCAAGTACCAAACCACACATGCAAGTGGATCAAAGCTTATATATAGAACAAGGATGAAGTTCTATGGAAGAATCCATAAAAATCAAGTGAAGAAGAGAGATGTACCGAGAGGAAAAGAGAGAGAGAGACTTCGAGAGTGAGAGAGAAAAAGAGAGAGAGAAGAATGAGAAAATGGAAAAAAAGAAGGAAGTGGTCGGGTGGAAAAAAAGAAAGGGGAAGAGAATGAGTTTATATATAATAAGGGGGCAGGGGTAATTTGGTAATTCACTATTTCCCCTTTATTTTTGATTTACCTTCTCTTTTTACTCAAATAAGATAGAAATTGAATATTGAATTTATCCCTCTCGGAAAGTCGAAAATTATTACGAGTGACAATTTTAAGACGTAGATCTCGAAATTAGCTTTCCATCCATTACTCATAATAAACTTTTGAGCGTACGATTGATTTTATACGATTTTTACAAGTTTGTGCTAATAATAGCATTTTATCACATAAAAATCAATTTAAAATGCACGATCACCAAAATAAATCCATCTATCATTTATAAAAAGTCTCTAGAACTATTTCGAAGATAAAAAAACAAGTCTCATTCCTTTACCTTACTTAGATAATTTTATAAAAATGTGTGAAGGTCAAATAAACCTTATTTAATTCAAATAATTCCCTTAAATCCATAAAATATTAACAGATCACGTAATCACGCATACAGACAAGCAAGCACATATACTGACACATGACAACTCATGTTTGATCATAAAAATTCCTCTTTTTTATCATTACTCCTTTTTTCGCGTACCGGGTCACGTTCTGTTTGAGGGCCCGACAATCAACGTTTCAATTACGCTTTACAATATTATTATCGACCGACACATCACTAGAACGCAATACTTCACTTAAACATTCATTTCACATATTTCATATTTTAAATACTTTAATCCCTTTTTAGGACGGGTTCCGTTCTACCTGACGGCCCGACAACACAGCTTAATTCCTAAGCTGACTTTTTAAATTGGAACGCGTCTATCTACGCTCCCAGATACTAATATACAATAAAGAAAATTAATCATCACTTAATCACATATTTTATAATCACATCACATAAATCTTACTTTATTGACTTAATTACGTCACAAAATTCTCAGTCGTCACAATTTGCATATTTGTTATGTAGTTATTGTAATATCAGGGATATATCGTGTAATTATTTTTACTAATAAATAAATATTATGCATGTTCAGTATATATTATGTGAATTATTTGTTAAGTGGTATATATGTTTGGATGTTTAAAAATAATAGAAATTGAGTATTTTAATTTTTATATGTCCAAAATAAAATATAGATAATTGTCATATCTTCCTATTAATTTTTATGTTGATTTATGATTTTATGGGAAATTTATGGATTTTATAAATTCTTTTTCCTAGTATTTATAAACTATTTAATTTAATCGAGAACCAGCCGCGTTTTTACGTTTTTCTAACCCGAAACTCTTCTGAAAACTCCTTCCTAACCTAATTGCAATATTCTGAGCATTTTCCATGTTTCGACTTTTTCGATCCGGCGTACGGTTTGTCCTTTGCGGGTCCCGGCGCAATATTTTCGATACAATATTCGTTTCGGTAAATCAATAAAACTCGTATTTTTGATAAACGGGATCTTTTTTTTAAACTATTATAATTATTACCTCGTAATACGTGTAACCAGGCGCTGAGACCGAGATCGCAGTACAAATTATAATGATTTGGATAATTATCCCGAAAACCGATACTGTTTGGATCCGTTTTTATAAATAAACGTACTATTTTATATCCGGAATGATCCAACGGGATACTAATTTTTCGTAATTATAAATATTCTTTACCGTATTTTATTTCGTACCGAAAATCATTTGCAAACAGTAATTATATAATTTTACAGAGAAAATACATATATTCATAAACCTCTCTGAGAATCAAACTGCAAAATCAAGGTTGTAACACCCCCAAATCCGGGGTCGGGGATCCGGGTTGTCACGAGTTCCATTTCCCTTAATAACACCCAATCTTAATAAACAATCAACTACTCTGTACTGTGACCCCACAACAAACACACACACCACAAGTTATAGTCTCAGAGATGAATATCCAAAAGTAACACAAGTCCTTATATTCCACAATTATAAACCGTTACACCTTAAAAAGGTTCTGAATAAATTTACATATTCCTTGTCATTATTACAATTCATATTATACATAAGTCTGGTTCAACAATAGTTGAAAACCTAGCCTATTGGTAGTTCCTACCTCAGCTACGGCGGCATCAACGCTTCCAGAAGATTTTGGAACGTTTTCTAACCGCTTGCGAATCGGGAGCTTGGTCCTGTTCATCTTTTCTATCTGTTGTTGTGTGATGAAAGAAGAAAGCAAGGGTGAGCAGCAAGCCCACCAAAATAATATGTATAATGATTAACAATATATGAGCCTTTTCATAGTACTCATGAAAGTCTTAGTCAAAAGAAATGAACCAAGTTTGATATTTTAATGCGATGAAGTCGCAAAATATTCAGTATATATACATATATACTTTTCAAAATCTTGGAAGTCCTCTTCCATGCATAATATACACAGAGTTCAAGTTTATAACTGTATAAAAATATCGTTGCAAGGTGATCTCATATATCTAACCTTGTCTCAACGTTTTTCTGAAAATCTTTGATATGCATAAGATAATCATTAACTAGATATAAGTTGAAAATATGAAGTTACAAGATACTCCAATATACTTATATCTTGTCTGAATACTACTTGAACTACCACCATTCAAGTTATAATTAGTTTCAAAAGTTCATCACACTGATGAGACTACAAGATAAGACTTGAATAGATTCAATCTTTGAAATATTTTGAAGGAAATGAAGTTATGATATACTTCATTAAGTCCCGATATATATATACACCTATATATATACATACGTTTCCTGAAAACCTCTGTCATGTAAAGTATGAACAGAATTGCAATATCCAATAAATTTGGAAAGGAAAGAATTTTGGCATAAACCTGATATCTTGCTGATCAGACAAAGATACCAATAAGTAACCTTTTCTACTAGTAGATGGACGAATTCCCCACTGGTCATCATCCTGGTCGCAATAGGACCTTATGCTGGACTGCCACTCAGCCACTTATGCATTTAATGGACTCCCACTGAGCCACTTACACTATCATGGACGCCCACTGAGCCCATGTTGCTTATGCCGACTCAAATAGATGGACTTACTTCCCGAACGTTGGGTAAGTAATCAATTCATTTACCAAAACCGCAACCTTGTTGCGAATATAAAATACACCACAGAGCCGGATCCCTCAGGTTTTGAGCGAGTATTTAAATCCCCTTTAAAAGGAAGATCTTAAATATAAAAATGAGTTTTGGGATCCGCTCTAACTTTTAAAAAGCATTTTGAAGACTCGAAAACACTTTAAAGAGTGTTTGGAGTAATGCTGATTTAATGAAGTAAATCAGTCCCAATATTTTTAGAAAATGTCTGAATATTATTATTTAAATAATATTCCCATAAAGAATAATCTTTATACAAATAATTGAAGTAGAAGTTGTAAGACTTATACTTGAAATGAGTATTAAATAACCAAAGATATACTTATACGAAAGTACTATCTTTATTGAATAATCGAAAATAAGTTTGATTATCGAAACATTATTCTTTAATAAAATAAAGAATATTATTAAATAATAAGCGGAGTCATAATACCTCGAATGAATATTATAAATAATATTCATTAAATACAATAAAGGAGTCAATACATCCTCAAATGACTATCCAATTAATAATCATTAAATAATATAAACTGAGTCATAAGCCCTCGAATGAATATTCGAAATAATATTCAATAATAAAATAAAGTAGTCATAAGTCCTCGGATGAATATTCGAAATAATATTCAATAATAAAATAAAGGAGTCATAAGTCCTCGGATGAATATTCGAAATAATATTCAATAATAAAATAAAGGAGTCATAAGTCCTCGGATGAATATTCGAAATAATATTCAATAATAAAATAAAGGAGTCATAAGTCCTCGGATGAATATTTGAAATAATATTCAATAATAAAATAAAGGAGTCATAAGTCCTCGGATGAATATTTGAAATAATATTCAATAATAAAATAAAGGAGTCATAAGTCCTCGGATGAATATTTGAAATAATATTCAATAATAAAATAAAGGAGTCATAAGTCCTCGGATGAATATTCGAAATAATATTCAATAATAATATAAAGGAGTCATAAGTCCTCGGATGAATATTCGAAATAATATTCAATAATAAAATAAAGTTAAAGTTATCGAATAAACCTTATTCGATTAATAGTTTTGAAAACTATAACCATATATATATATAAAAATATATATATTATACTCGGGAACATCGACTCCCGGTTTAGAAATATGTTCACCTTTTGATCCCCTATACTAAGGGTAAATTCAAATACCGCTTATCTCTAGCATAGGTATTATGCAACTGTAAGAATTTTAACCAACAGATATATAATCCAAGAATATGAAACAGGGATGCATATATACCATATCACATGCTACAATATATCGCAAGAATTTGCTAATAACAAATATGCATTTATCGCAAGATCATGCATATACACATATACATCACAACAATAGTATAACGGGTAGAAAACTTGCCTGAGTGACTGGGGGTTACAAATGGCTCGGGACGAGTCTGGTAACCTATAAGCAACAAGTAAGTTGGAATTAAACCAAAGTCACTTGTAAATCTATATTCTAACCAACTCAGACTCTAACGTTCGTTTTGCGCTTACTGATTCTCTTAAGTCACTCGAGTACCCTCGGCTCCACCATTTTTAATAATTTAACCATTACTAGTTTTAAGGCGATTCCTTCGCGAGTGTCTTACCAACTGCCTATTACACCTTACATAAATGTTTCATACTTCAATTAGTCCTTTAAGGTCTTTAACCTATGTTTCAAAGTAAGGCGAGGGGTAAGGGTTTGTTCGCAAAATGTCGTTACTTAAAACGGCCGTTTCTCCTAAACCGTTCATCGGAATCCAACGAACCACATATCAAAACGAAGCTCGTAACATGAACTATCTAAACATGGAAATGGTCAAAACCTAGCAGTGAGTTCAAGGGTTCTGATGTTAAGAACAAAAACAGTCTACGGTAAATCGGGCATTATGACGGCTATGTTTACGCGATTACCCAATTTTAAACCACTCCAAATCATCTCACAATCAACCCACAATTACAACCCAATCAAAACTCCATCCATACTTTATCATAACAGCCCCAACAACTCAACATTAACAATTTATACTATTCTTTATCATGAATTTAAACTACACTTAAGTTCATTAATCAACAACCAAGATTTACAACTCCAAAAACATCCCAAAACCAACTAATCTCTACATACACAACCATCAAGCCTCTCATGAACTAGAATACTCATATTATGCTCTTAACCTTTAATAAAAAAGCTTGGTTAAGAGATTATACCTTCCTTGAAGCTTCTTAACACAACACAAGAGCTTTGAATGCCTAAAGAACCTTGATCCTTGCCTGTATAACCTTAAACTTTCATAAAAATTCAAGAAAACTAAAGTTATTTCTTGAAGGTTACTATTCACCATCTTCTTCCTTGATTTATTGGAAGAGACTGTGAAGGAATTAGGAGCTTAAACTTATAGGATATCCATATCTATGTACAAGGAACCTTAGATAATTACCTTGTGATTTAACAATGCTTGGAACTTGATTTTTGGAAATTTCTTCTTTGAAAAAGAAGAAAAGCCGAGAGCAAGCTTGGAAGAAAGAGAGATTTTTGTGTTTTTGCTTTGATTTGATTCTTTGGTTGGTTGTTTTTGATTTTTTTTTGGGTAATTACCTTTCTAACCTTGACTTTGTGTGGTTATAAACCAACCACATCTCCTTCCTCCCTATGTCATGCTTATGTCATCATGTGATGTCATCCTCCCCTCTTTGTCCTCTTCTCATTGGTTGGATGACATCATCCCCTCTAATCTCTTTGATTAACTTTCTAATTGTTTGCCTAATGACCGCTGATCTGTTATACGGTTCGCTTAACTTTCGTTTTCGTTTATCGTTTGAGGGATCATACCCGGGATCTTATTACTTGGGTTTCCTTAACCTTTCTCAATATATTATAATCCTTTTATGATCCTCTCTTATAATCCTTTAATTTAAATCCTTTTTATCTTGTTACCTTATACTTAATTCTTTCCGTATCTAGTGGATTTCCGGGAAAAATCAAAGTGTTCGGAATTGGATTCTGACGATCTTTACATACACTTATATACCATATAGAGTACTAATAAAATCTCAGAATATCCATAACAGAACCCCTACATAGTGTGGCATGAAAAGTTTTCTCATTCAGCTAAAACACTATTCATAAGGGTTACAAAAAGTTCAAAATTTTGGGGTTATTACAGTCTCCCCTCCTTAAAAGGATTCTGTCCCGAAATCAGATAGAAAATGAATAGGGATACTCTCTTAGCATTGCACTTTCTAACTCTCAAGTAATTTTCCCACATTGTGGTTCTACCATCAAACTCTGACTAGTTTGATAACCCTTCTCGTAAGCACTTGTCCCTTTTCAATCTGTAACCCTTCCTGGTTGCTCCATACAGGTTACGTCGGGTTGCATGTCTATGCGCTCATATGCCCCTATTTATCTAGCATCCGAATTACACTTCCTTAACATTGATACGTGGAACACGTTATGAACTTGTTACAGGTTCGGGGGTAGGGCTAGCTCGTATGCTTACTTCCCAATATGTTTTAGTATATCCAAGGGTCCAACAATTCATGGACTTAAACTTTCCTTTCTTTCCAACCCTCATCAATCCTTTCCAAGGGATACCTATAACATCACTAGGTCCCCTATTTCATACTCTTTGTCCTTTCGAGTCAAATCAGCATACCTCTTATGTCCATCTTGGGTTACTACCAGCCGTCCTCTGATTAGATCTATTATATCCCTGGTCCTTTGGACTACTGCGGGTCCGAGCATCTTGCGCTCTACAACTTCATCCTAACATAAGGGAGATCGACATTGTCTTCCCTCAAGGATCTCATAAGGCGATATCTCAATACTGACATATGATCTATTGTCGTAAGAAAACTCAATCCGTGTTAAGTGATCATTCCAAATTCTTCCAAGTCTATTGCACAGACTCTTATTATAGCTTTTAGCATTAGAGCTTTTGCTTCTCAATACCCATTCTTTTCTAGTTCGTAATCGCTACTACCTTCCGTTCCTAATATTATACTGGTTATACTTTTGCTCGTTAGCGTTCTATAACCTTTTAATAACCTCGTCAACCTTAGTATCACGAATGTGTTTCCATTCTGCATACCACCACAACTTTACTACTCCTTTTTCAGCTGCTTCTATCTTCGAAAGTTTAGTCCTTCATATAGAAGTAAAAGAATTTATTGAGAGATCACTATGATCATGAACACTTGTTACATTGCATAGTTAGTATAGAAGGTGGCCAGCCTTTAGTACTTGACAAGCAATTAAACAATAGATGGTATCCTACTAGGCTTCTATCACACAGATAGATAGTCATTCGGCAATACCTCCCCTTCTGGAAGGGTTGTTCTTCTCAGCTTACATGAAATGAAAAGAAGAGAAAAGAACGAACTGAAGAGAATTGTGTATTCGTAAAAATTTTCTTGCCATAAAATATCTGGCTTGGAATCTACCTCTGAACTATAGAGGTCTGTCATAGGAGAACAAAACATATATATTTATATCAACATCAAGTGTTATAGCATCGTATTTCACATGCCTAAATATTTTCGCTATTCCGTCCATCATTCTATGGACCCAGGCTCTTCCTCGAGCTTATACACAATCACCTTTGAAACTCCCTCGATATCAAAAATCGAATCTGGGATCTCATTCTAGACATCATCGTTACTAGAATTCTATGCTTGCACCGCAACCTTCCTCATATAGTAATACGAATCTCTTTCATAAGAGGGAATAAATATTCAGTAGGTAGATACTCTACTTAATTAGTCTATCAATGATAACTTATACACTACCACGACCCGATTAGTGGTACCCAATCTCAACATCCAATACAACTCTCACGGTTGTAACCAGCTCATTACTCGCAGAATCATTGCTGCATTACTATGGTCCACTACTGACCTACTGTCGTCATTCACATTCCATGAAATCTTAATATCTAACCATACGGAGTCCATACATGTCGTATCAAATCCTTCTAAGGAGGTAACATAATCACCATTCATGATTCATGAAGAACACTCCTGATTCTGACATACATACATGACATGAAGCAGATAAAATTGCAGAAGAGTTTCGCTTAAAGCAATGATAGTAGGTTAATATCATTCTTAATCATATGCCTTCAATAGAAGACTTAACTCAAAGGTTTGTTTGGTCCTTTTTGGAATATGGTCCTGGCTTATTCTCAAGATAGTACCTTCTAAGATAGATAGCCCGCTCATGGCGATTACACAAATTAAACATTTACCAAACTACTATTACGGTTGGGTATTGCACAGTCATCAGAAGGAATGTCAATCTTCCAAACCATAATACAACCTTCATAGCTTTAACCATCATCACTGTATTCCTTTGGCCTATAATTATCCTCTTACCTTTAAAGTGTCGGCCACCTCTTTGGCCTTTCCTGATAGTAAAATTTCCTTACAGTCAATGTCATTTTAACCACCTCCAAATAAATTTTCTACCTCATTTCAATCACTGCTTATGTGAAAATGCTTTTCCTTAAAATCTGATGAGTAAAAAAAATATCACCATTTTTCCATAAGTTATTGCCTCAGTCTTTAGAGGTTAATCACTGTCACGACTGACTCTCAATCATACTTAGAACATCTTTAATCTTAGGTCCTAATTGCCTGGAACAAATTCGACCTTTACTGGTTCGATCCATACTTTCTCGTGGTTTAACACGTGCCCCACTTGGCATCATTATAATTACGTCACATTTCCTTTATCAACATTTTTATTCTTGAGAATTTTGAATATTACCTTTCTCCTTGTAAAACCTCTAAGGTTATCCTCGAATCGTTCCTCCTGTATTCCCTAGATACAGGGCATATCAAGATACCATTTATTAATACCAGAATCATTATCTATATACTTCTGAAAAATTTCTCCACTGATTCTTAAAGGTTGTTATTACCTTAATCCTTTCCAATTCATACTGTCAAACTCATACTATCCCTATTAAGGGTGAAATGCCAACCTTTATGCATTCCCCTGTGATTCATTTTAAGTTACCGATGTTCTATCCTTAATTCCACCTTTAGAAAAAGTACATGCATCCTTCCATGGATAAATCAAGTCATATATCCCTGATGAGGGTGTCTTATTCGATCATTCCTACCTCGATAGTATATGCCTAATTTTACAATAACATCTGTATTCCAAATGAGGTCAATCAATATGGCCTCCAAAAGATAACAACGGTTATCCGCTTGTCTTGCCTAATTTGATAACGATAACAAGGATGTTCTGGAAGATATTGGTCGTGTTCAACGTGAACCTCTTCTTAATAATTCCTTATTTACTTTTGTTGTTTACCTCAACAGTCACCTCAATGTTGGGATATCTTTCATACCTGGCGTCTCCCTTTCTGGGTATCAAGCCACCGGTCTTACACTTCACATTCTTGAAGGTCACTTCCTTCATCCAAATTTCCTAATTTCTTACTTCCTTGTCTCCTCTGTCTATCCGCGTCTCATTATTTATCCTTCGAACTATTTCAAGGTTTCCTCGAATCCTCCCAACTTACAGGGGATAAAATATATGTATCTCTTGTTCCTTCAATCATCAACTTTAACTCATGGTGAATCACCCTCATCCTGACGATTACATACTTTTCTATTTCTATTGCTACGAGTCTTTAGGGTTTCCTCATACCCAACTCCCTTATCATTCCTCAAACTCTATTGCCTTTATATTCCTTTCCACTTCAGTTTCTTTTCATTTTCCTTTCTCTTATCGTTAATTCATGAACCAACACAACATAAGCATTGATTTCAAACATCCCGTCATTCTGGATTTGTGTCCTCAGAACGAATCTTGACAACTTTTACAACTTAGATTCATAATTCATCATAGTCATCCGCTTTTATTCTAGCTCCAAAGCTTTTACACTACCTCCATAACCTTGGGAAGTACTTTCCCGAAAATAATTGTCTGAACTTAAATCAGTTTATTATAATCTCTTGCTCTGTGCCTTCCTTGGCCTTTCACCAGCGCGTGGCCTCTCTCTTAGGAGGGTAAGTGACAAAAATAGTCTTTTGTGATTCGTCAATCATTTATAATCTCAAATGATTCCTGTATTTCCTTTAGCCAGGCTCTTGCCTCGACTGGGTCAGCTTGTTCCTTGGAACTCTGAGAGCTTAGCGACTTAAAGGTCCTGAAAGAATTTCTCACCGCATTGTTTCCTCAGGGTGGTGGTTGGGGATAATAGTCTAAGTTCTGTCTAGACTGGTCTATAAATTGTCGTATAGGAGTACCATCTCGGGTCTCCTTTCCTTACTCGACTTTCTGTTTCCTTAGTATGAAATGTTTCAACCTTCTCCCATAATCGGGGTTATCTTATACATTAAAAACCTTGTTTTCCACTCTATTATGTTATGGGTTCTTTCTTTCTTGATGGCAACCTCCCTGACTATCACATTCAGGGTTTGCCCTAAATCTTATTCCTCAAACTATGGCTCTCATCTAAGTTCTCATCCTTAAGCTCTTGAACTTTTGGAACCCAATTTCTGTAGGAACACCTCACTATCCCCTTATCATCTTTCTCGGTGTGGATCTCTTCTCCAGTCATTGACTCTCTGCCTTCATTCATCACTTTTCTGGCACAATATGTTCTTTTCCAAAAATTCGGTCTGTATTGCAATCTCAAACAGCTTTTCGGTACCGGCTCCGGTTACCTTCACTACTATTTCCATTTTCTCAAAATCTCTTATAAACTCTCCAAAAGACATTATCATCTTGAGTCTCTCCTTTTTACTAAGGGCATCAGCCACCACATTGGCTTTCCCTGAATGATAAAGAATCTTCCAATCATAATTCTTGATTAGCTCTAACCGCCTCCTCTGGCGTATGTTGAGCTCCTTCTACGCTAAAATGCACTAGAGCACTTATGGCTTGTGTAAATCTCGCACTTCTCTCAATACAAGTAGTGCCTCCAATCTTTAGGGCAAAACTATTGCCACGAGCCTAAGCTCATGGGTGGGGATATCGAATTTTATATTCCCTTAATTGTCTTGACGCGTACGCGATTACCTTGCTATGCTGTATATGAAGCGCCCTAATTCCTTATGCGAAGCGTCACTACATTTCACAAAATCTCATTTTCCATCCGGCAACGCCAACATAGGGAATGTCACCAACCTTTGCTTCGGTTCTTAAAAGTTGTTCTCGGATTTCTCTATCCATTCGAACTTCTCAGTCTTACGAGTAAGCCGCGTTAAAGGGGCTACTATCTTTACAAACTTGAACGAACCTCCGGTAGTGACCGACCAATCCTACCTCTGGTAGTCGACCTAACCATGGTCATCAATTCATTAGTGGTCCTTTATCCAATCTTGTCAGGATCCTCCTTGGGATCCTCCTCAACTACTATCCCTTCTAGGACAACCTCCTCAACCGCTACATCCTCAATATCAACATCATCCGGTCCTGCGTTAGGACGCTCTATCAGATCCATAATCTGATCCCCAATTAGTAATAAACATCATCGCGCTGTTGCTCCTCAACCTCAGGGTTCGGAGTCCCGCTACCATCTACGATAACGAACTACGCTTCTATCACGATATTTATAAGGGTTCCCATAAGGGTTTTAACTGTCAGTGCTACGTTAGGTAGCCCGACTATGAACTTGGCAAGAGTTCTTATTATCTTAGTGAACTTATTATCTTAACGTCCCATCATCTCTGAGGTTTATAATGCTTAGCTCTGATACTACTTCTGTAACACCCCCAAATCCGGGGTCGGGGATCCGGGTTGTCACGAGTTCCATTTCCCTTAATAACATCCAATCTTAATAATTACTCAACTACTCTGTACTGTGACCCCACAATAAACACACACACCACACGTTATAGTCTCAGAGATGAACATCAAAAAAAATAACCACAAGTCATTATATTCCACAATTATCTGCCAATACACCTTAAAAGGTTTTCTGAATAAATTTACATTTCTTTGCCATTATTACAATTCATAAATATACATAAATCTGGTACATTAGAAGTTGAAAGCCTAGCCTATTGGTAGTTCCTACCTCAGCTACGGCGGCATCAATGCTTCTAGAAAACTGCGGAACGTCTCCTAATCGCTTGCGAATCGGGAGCTTGGTCCTGTTCATCCTTTCTATCTGTTGTTGTGTGATGAAAGAAGAAAGCAAGGGTGAGCAGCAAGCCCACCAAAATAATATGTATAATGATTAATAATATATGAGCCTTCTCATAGTATTCATGAAAGTCTTGGTCAAAAGAAATGAACCAAGTTTAATATCTTAATGCGATGAAGTCGCAAAATATTCAGTATATATACATATATACTTTTCAAAATCTTGGAAGTCCTCTTCCATGCATAATACACACAAAGTCCCAGTGTATAACTGTATAAAAAAAATATCGTTGCAAGGTGATCTCATATATCTAACCTTGTCTCAACGTTTTTCTGAAAATCTTTGTCATTCATAAGACAATCATTAACTAGATATAAGTTTAAAAGATGAAGTTACAAGATACCCCAATATACTTATATATTTCCCAAATACTACTTGAACTACCACCGTTCAAGTTATAATCAGTTTCAAAAGTTCATCACATAAATGGGACTACAAGACAAGATTTGAATAGATTCAATCTTTAAAATATTATTAAAGGAAATGAAGTTATGACATACTTCATTAAGTTCTGATATATATATATATATTCATATATATCTCCCATACATTTCCTGAAAACCTCTGTCATGTAAAGTATGAACAGAATTGCAATATCCAATAAATTTGGAAAGGAAAAGAATTTTGGCATAAACCAGATATCTTGCTGATCAGGCAAAGATACCCATAAGTAACCTTTTCTACTAGTAGATGGACGAATTCCCCACAGGTCATCACCCTGGTCGTAATAGTACCTTATGATGGACTGCCACTCAGCCACTTATGCATTTGATGGACTCCCACTGAGCCACTTACACTATCATGGACGCCCACTGAGCCCATGTTGCTTATGCCGACTCAATAGATGGACTTACTTCCCGAACGTTGGGTAAGTAATCAATTCATTTACCAAAACCGCAACCTTGTTGCGAATATAAAATACACCACAGAGCCGGATCCCTCAGGTTTTGAGCGAGTATTTAAATCCCCTTAAAAAGGAAGATCTTAAATATAAAAATGAGTTTTGGGATCCGCTCTAACTTTTAAATTCATTTTGAAGACTCAAAAACATTTTTAAGAATGTTTGGAGTGATGCTGATTTATGAAATAAATCAGTCCCAATATGAAATAAATATCTGAATATTATTATTTAAATAATATTCCCATAAAGAATAATGGAGGTAGAAGTTGGAAAACTTATACTCGAAGGAATAGTAAATAATCAAAGATATACTTATACGAAAGTAATATCTTTATTTGAATAATCAAAAATAAGTTTGATTATCGACACCTTATTCTTTAATACAATAAAGAATATTATTAAGTAATAAGCGGAGTCATAATACCTCGAATGAATACTATAAATAATATTCAAATAATAAAATAAACTGAGTCATAAGCCCTTGAATGAATACTCAAATTAATATTCAATTAAGTAAAATAAAGGTATCGAATAAACCTTATTCGATCAATAGTTTTAAAAATTATATCCATATATATATAAATATATATATATATATATAATATACTCGGGAACATCGACTCCCGGTTTAGAAATATGTTCACCTTTTATCCCCTATACTAAGGGTATACGCAACTACTTGCTTATTTCTAGCATAGGTATTATGCAACTATAAGCATTGAAATCAACAGATAGATAACCAGATTACGAAACAGACATGCATATGTACCATATCAGCATGCTCCAATATATCGCAAAATTTGCTAATAACAATCATGCACTATCACAAGATAATACATATAAATATATTTACATCGCAACAACAGTATAACGGGTAGAAAACTTGCCTGAGCGACTTGGGGTGAAAAAAGGCTCGGAACGAGTCTGGTAACCTATAAACAACAAGTAAGTTGGAATTAAACCAAAGTCACTTGTAAATCTATACTTTAACTAACTTAGACTCTAACGCTTGTTTTGCGCTTACTGATTTGCTTAAGTCACTCGAGTACCCTCGGCTCCACCATTTTTAATAATTTAACCTTTACGAGTTTTAAGGCGATTCCTTCGCGAGTGTCTTACCAACTGCCTAACACACTTACCATAAATGTTTCATACATTAATTAACCCTTTTTGGTCTTTAACCTATGTTTCAAAGTAAGGCGAGGGGAAAAGTTTCGTTCGCGAAATGCCGTTACTTGAAACGGTCGTTTCTCCTAAACCGTGCATTGGAATCGAATGAACTACATATCAAAACGAAGCTCGTAACATGAGATATCTAAAAATGGCAGTGGTCATAATCTAGCAGGGGGTTCTCGGGTCCTAATGTTATGCACAAAAACAGTCTAAAGAAAATCGGACGTTACGACGGCTATGTTTACGCGATTTCCCAATTTAAAACCATTCAAAACCAACCCAATTCAACCTCAAATCCAACATACAACCAACATCCATCCTTATCACATCTTAACAACCCCAACCAATTCAATTTTAACATTCATACTAATGCCTAAGCTTGAATTTAACTATACTACATTCTTTTAACCAAAACAACAAGATTTACCAATCCGATTCAATACCATTTCAATCCCAAACTCTAACTCACAAACATCAAGCTACAATATCACCCTACTAATCAAAATCATCTTATAATACATAGGAATCTAGGGTTTGGAGATGATATACCTTCCTTGAAGTGGTGGGAGGAGCTAGGAAGCCTTAAGAAGCTTTGAGAAGTCTTAGGAATGCTTGGATCTTCAAGGAAATCAAGAAAAAATTCAAGTTAAAAACTTGAAAACACTATTCATAGTCTTCTTCTTTGATTAAATGAAGAAGATTGAGAAGGAATTGATGGCTTAAACTCATGATATAGCCCTAACTAAGCATGAAGATGATTAGGGAATTACCTAGTTGCCCTTGATTTTGTGTGGTTAAAAAGTCACCACATCTCCTTCCTTCCCATGTCATGCTTGTATCATCCTCATGATGTCATCCTCCCCTCCTTGTCCTCTTCTCATTGGTTGGGTGACATCATCCTCTCTAATCCCTTTGATTAACTTCCTAATTGTTTGCCTAATGACCGCTGATCTGTTATACGGTTCGCTTAAATTTCGTTCTCGTTTATCGTTTGAGGGATCATACCCGGGATCTTATTACTTAGGTTCCCTTAACCTTTCTCAATACATTATATTCCTTTTTATGATCCTCTATTATAATCCTTTAATTTAAATCCTTTTATCCTGTTACCTTATACTCAATCCTTTCCGTATCTATTGGATTTCTGGAAAAATATCAAGGTGTTCGGATTTGGATTCTGACGATCTTTACATACACTTATATCCCATATAAAGTACTAATAAAATCTCAGAATATCCATATCAGAACCCCTACCTAGTGTGGCATGAAAAGTTTTCTCATTCAGTAAAAACACTATTCATAAGGGTTTCAAAATTTCCCAAAAATTGGGGTTATTACATGTTGAGTTCCTTCTACATAAAAATATACTTCAGACTTTTATGATCCGTGTAAATTTCACAGTTCTCGCCGTAAAGATAATGTCTCCAAAGTTTCAGTGCAAACACGATTGCCGCTAATTCTAGATCAGGCATTAGATATTCCTGTTCATGAGGTTTCAATTTTCTAGAAGCGTATGCAAGTACATTACCATGATGCATCAATACACATCCAAGTCCTCGGTACGAAGCATCGTTGTAAATAACAAAATCTCCCTGATCATCTGGTAATACCAATACAGGTGCGGTTACCAGCCGATTCTTCAACTCTTGAAAACTTTCCTCACACTTCTCGTTCCATATGAACTTTTCATTCTTCCGAGTCAATTGGTTAATGACGTAGCTATCTTGGCAAAATCTTTGACGAATCTTCGATAATAACCAGCAAATCCCAGGAAACTTTTGACCTCTGTCGGTGTCTTTGGTTTTTCCCAGTTCAAAACAACTTCAATCTTTGTTGGATCAACTTTTATTCCTTCAATGCTGATTACATGGCTCAGAAATTGTAATTCTCTTAACCAAAATTCACATTTTGAGAATTTCGGGTAAAGCTGTTCTCTTCTTAAGATTTCCAAAGCGATCCTGATATGCTCGACATGTTCTTCCTCGGTCTTTGAGTAAATCAAGATGTCATCAATAAATATAATTACAAACTTGTCTAAGTATTTCTTGAAAACTTTATCCATCAAATCCATGAGTGAAGATGGCGTGTTAGTCAGACAAATGCCATTACGAGAAATTCATAATGTCCATATCCTGTACGAAAAGCAGTTTTTGGAATAACTTCAACCTTGATAATTAATTAATGGTAACCTGATCTCAAATCAATTTTAGAAAACCATATCGCTCCTTTTAATTGATCAAACAGATCATCAATTCTTGGTAAATGATATTTATTCTTGATGGTTAATATATTCAACTCTTGATAGTCGATACATAGTCGCATACTCCTATCCTTTTTCTTAACAAAAAATACTGGTGCACCCCATAAGGATACACGAGGTCTTATGATTTCTCTTTCCAAAAGATCTTTGTGCCGCCCTCCAAACCCGGGTCAGAAGTTTGGGGTCCACAACACATACACAATATATAAACCTGTATAAGAAATATTATTTACAATGACCCTGCTTCACATAACCACGGATCGCAACATGTTAAAGTATGAAAACAAGCCACAACCTTAACTTTTATTGCAACGTACCAAATCCCAACTAATTTAACTTACAACTGATAATAAAATTATTCTTACAATCTTACTATCTCTCTCTACCGAATGAAGCTCCTGCTAGCTCGACCCAACTCAAACTGGAACCTTAGACCGCACTTTGGACTGAGGAACTTCACTATCATCCATATCCTTTTCAACTGTAAAATATATAAAATGATTCGCAAGAGTGAGCTAACTAGCTCAGCAAGTAATAATAAGGATAACTGAGGTTAAACAATGATCAAATGAGATGATTCAGAGGAATCAAGTTTCTTTTTAACTAATCATTAGAATTGGATATTCATTTTAAGTTTTACAAAACCAAGGTTAGGCTGCTGATCAGTCACGCACTAACCCCGAGCGAAGCACACAGCTCTGCTCTACGAACTGGATCCAAGGCACACATTGGCCTAATTTGACCACAAATCTGGTATAACCACAAATTTGGTCCACATAAAGAAAACTATCCAATTCTAAAATAATTCAGTGTAATAAACAATGTCATTCAATAAGCAAGATCATAATCAACACCGATAAAGCATTGGTATAAAAGCGTAATGTGATTCATGAGTATCGTAAGGGTATATCAGGTTATGTATAAGAAATGGTTTTCAGTTTGTAAAAGGATCAGGTATTAGACCAGTAAGGATTTTTCAATGTATAGTTCTTTGGTGTTATAAAGATTGGTTAGGGTATAAAAGTTTCTGTGTTTTCAAACAATTCTCTTCCAGTGTTTGGTGTTTGGTAGTTATACATTTGGGGAGTAGTATCATATTTGTGTGATTTGGTATCTAAGATCAACAAAGGATGGTTTACAAAGAATAAGGCTTACGGCTCAAGATCAAGAAAAATCAGGGTTCAAGGTTAAATATATTTTAAAACACTTGCAATATAAAATAAGAGTTATTTTAAATAATAGCGACATGTTATGAAACAGTTCGAAAATATTTGCGATATGTCTTGAAGAAAAGTTCAGAAGTACTTGCCTTACAGGGTTTTACAATTATTATTGATCGACTCTGAGCCGACTCTGCCGCTCAGGCTTTAATGTCCAACCACTAGACGACGTTAGATTCGACTTCGACACTCAGGTTTTTCTGTTGAAACTATACTGAGCTCGTCGACTGACTACAAGGTCATCCTTAGTCCAACGTCCACTTTCAGTTTCCCGACTAGAACCTACAGGGTCAAAATACCCTATGTTAGACGTCAAAGTAGGGATAGCCGAAAAAACAGCGGCTAGAACTCACCCGAACAGAGAGGAACGGGGAAGAGGAAACAGGGAGAAGAAGAATAAAAAGATTAGAGAGACTTCGAGAACGAAACAAAAGAAAAAGGGGTGTTGTTGTTTTATTTTTATTTTGCTGACAGATGCTGCAAGAAGGGTACAACACGTGTCCCCCTACTTATTAAACTGACACATTTTTGAAAAGATAATTACGAGATTTTAAGACCCGGTTGTTCCGAATCTCACAAATTTACGAACCGAATTGCACTTTAAAAAATGCCAGAAAATTACGAAAGTAGTCTTAAAAGGTTATAAATATCCCGAAGTTTATAAAAACGTAAATTCCATAATTTTAAAACAATTTCTAAAATACAATTTATACCCGCTTTTCTCAAATAAACGAATCAACGCGCGGGTAAAATTAATCCCAAAATTATTTTAAAATTCCCGGAATATTCCCAACTTGAATAAAGATGAGTTTCATAATTTTTTGAAAAATTCTAGAATTAAATATGTATTTTACAAATAAAAGTAATCAGAAAATTATTTAAAGATAAATAATTACTAAAATATTGATTTCTCAATTTTATAAAATCCTAAAAATAAATAATGTAATTGTAAAACCATAATAACAATTTTAGAGGCATTCCAAATATTTATGAAAATAAATTTGCACTAAATCTATTTTTGAAATTAGAAATAATTCAATACGACTCCATAATTAATCCCGCGGACAACCCGGTACACCATAAATCACACCTAGATAATAATCAAACAACACATAGCGGTCAAAACCAATACACATATTTTATTTATTTAATAATTTACATAATCACATTTTTAAATAATTCTGAAATACATGAGTGGTTATATCCTTCCCCCCATAAAAAGATTCTGTCCTCAGAATCTGGTCTAACTAAATAAGTGAGGATATTTGTCAAGCATATCTGACTTTAGTTTCCAGGTAGACTCTTCTACTCGAGGATTTCAAACGTAATTATTATAGATATATCCTCATTTCTAAGGACTCGCCTTTAACGATCAAGAATTTAGATCGATCACTATATGCAGAACAAACTTGGAAAAGAGCCCATTGGCTCCTAATCAATCACTTGATTCGAATCAAATACTTATCGCCTTAATATTGACATGCCAAACATATTATATGTACATACTGGTGTGATGGTAACATCATTTCAAGAACAACTTTATCTATATTTATCAATACCTCGAATGGTTTACTAAATTTAGGACTTAACTTGTCCCTTCTATTCAAACTTATCCAATCTCTTTCAAGACGACACTTTTACTAACACTACTGGTCCTATTTCTTTACTCATACTCTCTCTCTATACAATTTCGCCTTCTTTCTTTGTCTATTCTGAGATGCTTCAATCAATATCACTACACCCTTGGTGTGCTGAATTAACTTAGGAATTGACGATTTCCTTTCTCCCACTTTATCTCAATAAAGTGGGGACCTACACTTGCATCCATATAAGGCTTGGTAAAGTGGCATTCTAAAGCTGACATTGATGATAAATGATCAACCTCTCAACATACTTTATATTTCCTAAATCGCTTCATCACTCTGACCCTTTGTTTAAGGATGATAGGCGGTGCTCATTTTTAACTTGGTTTCCAAACATTTAAATATCTCCTACTTTTTTCCGTCAGTTAAGGCTGAAAGTAATATCATATATTCACTTCTTATCACCTTTAGGTGCTTGAACTTCATATTCCACTTTTTCCTAATTCTTTTATTAACTCCTCAGGGGTCTTAATTACATCCAATCCTTTCTTTCTGCATAAGGCATCTGTTACCATACGGCTTTATTTAGGTAGTTGATAATGGATTAATCAGAATCTTTCGTGAACCTCTGTCAAAATTTCATACTTGAAAACTCAACGTATAGTTACTTTCCTTTCAACCTTTGGGGAAAAATCCTTGGGCATTTCACACCGACTTTCTTATTCTCTAAATAGCTAAAGATGTTATCAATAGATACAATTCGCTTATCTGAGTACTCCTTTCACAACCCTTAATTCCTTATAGCCAACTGATACGCTTGTTATTTCACATAATATCACCAGATCTTGCAATGCTCTTAACTCATTTTGATCGTAATCTTTGTTATGTTCTCAGGTCGGATCTTAAGTTAATCCTCGATATATAACACATTTCTTGAATTAGGTCTCATAAGTAGTCAATTCTTTATAGGGGTCACTTATTCTTATTCGTTGTTTTGTTAAACTCCCGATAATCAGTACATACTCTCATAATTTCATTCCTTCTTCTCCTTAACATCACTGGTACACTTCACGATTTACTTCTTGTAAAACCACTCCCTGGGTCTACCTTATCCACTAGGCCTCTCATACTTCACCTTAATTCTTGGACATGTCCAACATTTCCTAATCCATTTTGAGATTTCCTTCTTATACTTGGTTATCACTATTTTTCTTTAAAATTTCCGTATAGCTTGGCATTTCTTCAATGAATTAAATACTTGATATTGTGAATTCCCTGTGGAATCTCATTTCTTAATTCCTTTACTTATAACATCCAAATGCTGGAAGAAAACCGGGGGATATCATGATCGTTCTCATGGGCACATAAATTTCCTCTTGCTAACTGCTAACATCGTGATCCATTATCTTCTCTTGACATCTCCTTATCTTTCCCTTAACAACTTCTACTGAAAGGTCATACTATCCATCCTTGCTCCTTTTTGGATTATAAACTCTGACTTCCAATTCCAACTTCTAAAATTCTATAGATAATTCTTTTGGTACAGTTTCTATGTTCGTTCTCTCCTTTTTGCTTATCGATTGCCTCTATATTTGCTTTTCCTCGTGAATACATACTTCAACCTCTTATGGTCCATATAGATCTTACACCTTTCTCCATACATATCATGTTTCCCAATATTTCAAAGCGAATATTATTACTGTTAGTCCCAATTATGAGTAGAATACTTCTGCTCATAAGGTTTTGGTTGTCTGGATGCATATACAATAACTTTATTATGCTGTATCAACACACATCATATTCCCTTATGAGAAGCATCACTATAAACTACAAAATCTCCTTGATACTTTCAAAGTGATAAAGTAGGTGACGTAACCATTCTTTCATTTAGCTCCGCAAAAGTTTCTTCACCCTTCTCCATTTCATATAAACTTCTTGCTTTTCCTGGTTAGCTTCGTCAAAGGTATTGCAACTTTCAAGAAATATGGCACAAATTTTCAATAATAACCGGTCCATGGTAAAACTTTTTACCTTTGCTGGTGCTTTTGATCTTTATTTATTCATAGTAACTTTAATTTCTGTTGAATCAACTTTGGTCTCCTCCTCTCTGACTATTTATGCTTCCTACCATCAAAACTTTCACCTTATAAACTTTTCATATAACATCTTTCTTCTTCGACTTCCCAGCTATCATTAAATACTTGCATGGTCCTTCTTTCACTTTAAGTAATGTAAATATAACTTATACGGATCTTCCTTCAAGATTATGTTCATCAAGTTTAAATAGTATTGGTATATCGGTTAACTCAAATGACATCACTAGAACTTTATAGCAGCAATACTTAGTTCTGGAAATTATCCTTGATATGTCCATAGGTCAATCTCCAATTGGTAACGCCCAAATCTTAAATCAATTTTAGAAAATACTTTGCTTCTTCTGTTTGATCAAACAAATCAGTAGTTCGAGGTAACAGATACTTACTCTTGATAGTAAACTTGTTGAGCTTTCTTTAGTCGATGCATACTCTCATACTTCCATTTTCTAATTAACAATTAGTACCAGTGCACCTCATGGGATACACTGGGTCTAATCGCTTCTTCTTCTAGCATCCCTTGCCTCTGCTTTGCTAACTTCCTCATTTTAACCGGTGCCATTTTGTGTAAGGCCTTGGTCATTGGCTTCGTCTCAGGTGCTAAGTCAATCACGAGCTTCATTTCTCTATCTGCAGGAAATATTGATAACTCATCTGGAAACATATCTTGAAACTCCTTAATTGCTATAAAATCTTCAAATTTTATTTGCTTCTGACTTTCATTTATCTCATAATCACCATAATGCTCACATTTTGATCACCATAATCATCGTTAACAAATTCTTTACCCTTCTTCTTTCTATATACCTCATCATATTCTCATTTGGCGTCTTCAGGACTATCTTTTCATCACGACGGTTTATCCGGGCATCATGCTTAAATAGTTAATCCATTCCTTAGAATAATGTCAAATCCTCTTATCTCAAATGATATCAATTCTTCATAACTTATTGCCAAAAATCTCAATTCCACCATTGGTACTTATTTAACAATTACACATTCTTAACTTGTTAGTCCTTTAATCATAATCTTATCAATTCAACAAGGTAATTCATCTTATCAACAAAACCTTGAGAGATAAACAATTAAGTTTCTCTCACATCTTTTAATACTTTAACGCATAAGGTATTCACCATAATCATCCATGTCATCACATCCGTATTCTGAATAACATATTTCACAGGAAAATTGCATATTCTCGTTCTCGAAGACGTATTCCTTATTGGAGTAGATTTCCTTGATTCTTAGTGCATCCCTGACTGGGTTAGTGATTTGCAATTCTCACCATATGCCCTTGTTTGCTTTCCATGCGTAAGAGGTAGATGGAACTTTTCCCGCGTGGTCCATAATATGTTGATTTATGTTTGAAAAACTCTTGCAAAGAACGACAGTACAACGAAACAACTAGAAGGATTCACAATTCAACAAAAATTAGAGTTGAAAAGAAAGAAGAAACAAGGATTTGAATATGACAACCACATTGGTACTTAAGATGGCCAGTCTTTCGTACTATATGGCGTACAGCACATGATTAGGTGGCATCCCACCCGACTCTTCGTCATCCGATAAAGCGTCTCACTATAACACTGTTTGTCCCAATCAGAGAGCAGAACTTGAGGGGAACGATTAAATTTGAAAGGAATGCAATATCCTCCTTTTTGATATTAGCATAAGGAGTTTATTAAGAAAAAAAAGTTCATACATTTTTAGGAATTAAAAAGGAATATACGCTGTAATATTGAAAACAAAAATGATACCATTGGTCACCATCCACATTTCATTTGTATTCATCTTTCGAGTTTGTTTGATCATATCCCAATTGTGTCATATAACACCTTTAGAAAGTATGCTGAAATGCCTTCGTAAATTAAGCATTATGGTAGATTCTTACTTGTTAAGTCTTGCGTCTTTACCATCGCATCTACACGTATAATATTTTAACAATTCAATCATAATGGTGTTCTCATCAGATAACTTCGAGTTTCCTCTTTTTAATTTAAAATAACCATAAATCATTCAACATAACGATCCTTTGGTTAATAGTATTCTTCTTTTAGAAAAGTCTGGAAATCTTCCCAATCTTCTTTGATCACGCCCAGGCTCCTTTTAAATCAATGAATTCTTTAAACTTAAATGGTCTCTGCAACTGGATGAATAATTACTCCGTACGCGGATTCTGTTATTAACCTTGTCAAACAATATTTGCACCTTAGCGTTAGGAATAATCAACTTCTTCATAATCACGAGTTACTTTGTTTTCTGTATTAACAATACTAAGTCTGAAACAAGTATCCTTCCAGGTAATCTGGGTCTTTTAACAAACAAGAAACTCAAGTAGTAACTTGACAACCAATGTTTAAAACTTATTTTATTCAAAAAAGCTTTTAGAAATTTTGTAAAGAAAAATCTTTTTCGAAAACTTGTTAAAAATTTTGAAAATCACAAATCTGGTTGTCTTTACGACCTATAACAAGGTACCAAATTAAAGGAACGATCACATAAAGGTCCATTCACTTCAATCTACCTTATCTCTTTTATTAGGTCCATTTGCCTTCCTTAATCAACGATCACTTCAGTTGTCGTTGTGTGTTATCGTATTCGTAGCTTCACATCAAAACTTCCATACTGGTAATGCTCCCGTCATCAACTTTACAGTCGTTAAGTAGAATAGGTTATCCAATAGTCAACAAGTCTAGTTCATAGAACAAAATTTGCTCATATCACATCACATCACTACTTTACATATCGCATTTATCATAGCACCATCATTTAATTCTACTAAAATTCCAGATTTATACTGTTCTCTCTAACTTTTCAAAATTCATCTAATCCATCCCACAACTAATCACGGGTGGCCTAGTCACTAATGGCTTCTTTTAATCTGGTAGCAGTTATCCTCCGAAACACTCAAATCTTCTTTCTAAACTTCTTCTAACCTTTATTTATATCTCGGGTACTCACCATTTGATGCAGCTCTCGAATTCATCCTAGCAGGTACTATTGCTTCATAGGACAAGTTTTAAACTGAGGGTATAGAACAGAATGTAGGGTAAACTAAAGAGATACACTCACAGACAAATGTCCAGTAAAACAAAAATAAACAGATGGAGGTCCTTAAATAGGTAGTCTCTTCATGAGGTAGTAGAATAGCGTAGAATAACTTGAAGAGGTACAACTGTTCTAACAGAAGGTAGTACCATTAAAACTGATGGAGGAACAAGGTGTAAATCAATCTGGGAGAAGATGACGATCCTCGAACGGAAAGCTCCAAACGATCAGATGATACAGGGAAATCAGGATCTGCCATTTCCGTTGTTTGGAAATCACGTCGCAAGTTAAGAATCCCGAATCGCAATACGAACCGTGCCGAAGACCTACAATACCATCGCACTCAACCTCACAACGTCTTATCTTTCTATTTCCTATTCCTAATCCTAACCCTCTACCCAATCCTGACAATCTAGGCTTGTTTCAGTGACTTATAACCTGTAGCTCTGATACCAACCTGTGGCGCCCTCCAAACCCGGGTCAAAAGTTTGGGGTCCACAACATATACACAATATATAAATCTGTATAAGAAATATTATTTGCAATGACCCTGCTTCACATAACCACGGATCGCAACAGGTTAAAGTATGAAAACAAGCAACAACCTTAACTTTTATTGCAACGTACGAAATCCCAACTAATTTAACTTACAACTGATAATAAAATTATTCTTACAATCTTACTATCTCTCTCTACCGAATGAAGCTCCTGCTAGCTCGATCCAACTCAAACTGGAACCTTAGACCGCACTTTGGACTGAGGAACTTCACTATCATCCATATCATTTTCAACTGTAAAATATATAAAATGATTCGCAAGAGTGAGCTAACTAGATCAGCAAGTCATAATAATGATAACTGAAGTTAAACAATGATCAAAGGAGATGATTCAGAGGAATCAAGTTTCTTTTTAACTAATCATTAGAATTGGATATTCATTTTAAGTTTTAAAAAACCAAGGTTAGGATGCTGATCAGTCACATACTAACCCCGAGCGAAGCACACAACTCTGCTCTATGAACTGGATCCAAGGCACACATTGGCCTAATTTGACCACGAATCTGGTCTGACCACGAATTTGGTTCACATAAAGAAACTATCCAATTCTAAAACAATTCAGTGTAATAAACAATGTCATTAAATAAGCAAGATCATAATCAACAGTGATAAAGCATTGGTATAAAAGAGTAATGCGATTCATGAGTATCGTAAGGGTATATTAGGGTATGTATAAGAAACGGTTTTCAGTTTGTAAAAGGATCAGGTATTAGACCAGTAAGGAATTTTCAAGGTATAGTTCTTTGGTGTTATAAAGAATGGTTAGGGTATAAAAGTTTCTTTGTTTTCAAACAATTCTCTTCCAGTGTTTGGTGTTTGGTAGTTATACATTTGGGGGGTAGTATCATATTTGTGTGATTTGGTATCTGAGGATCAACAAAGGATGGTTTACAAAGAATAAGGCTTACGGCTCAAGATCAAGAAAAATCAGGGTTCAAGGTTAAATAGTTTAAAACACTTGCAATATAAAACTGGAGTTATTTTGAATAATAGCGACATGTTATGAAATAGTTTGAACATATTTGCGATATGTCTTGAAGAAAAGTTCAGAATTACTTGCCTTACAGGGCTTTACAACTATTATCGATCGAATCTGAGCCGACTCTGCCGCTCAGGCTTTAACGTCCAACCACTAGACCACATTAAATTCGACTTCGACACTCAGGTTTTTCTGTTGAAACTCTACTGAGCTCGTCGACTGACTACTAGGTCATCTTTAGTCCAACGTCCACTTTCGGTTTCCCGACTAGAACCTACAGGGTCAAAATATCCTATATTAGACGTCCATGTATGCTTGACATATCCTCGATACCAATTCTACCCTACGATATTCAAACCCGATTCGTAATTATGTATATTATAATAACACACGCAACAAGTAGGGTTCACAATCTCAAAAATCGGTTTGGTGTTCGTTTTCAGAAAATACATATACTCATTATTTTACGAAATCAGGGTTATCGATTTGGCAAAATATTTCATCACATCGTACAATCAAATTTTGTATAAAACACACACACACACACAGATATATATATATATATATATATATATATTCATTCGACGTCTCGATAATCATCGGATACATTCCCGTATTTAAATAGTTCAGTTTCCCGGAAATCGGGCAGCGTTTCCTTCGTTTATCGGACTACCCGTCGAATACAATCGACGTCCATTCACCACAACAATCCATAATTACAACAACCAACATCCATAATTTCCCAAACACCAATTCAATACTATTATTAATTCTTATTTGCATTTTACATTTATTTATTAAATTAGAACTCAGAATATAATCATCACGGTCCACCGTCGGCTCGTCGATGAAAGGAATATGTCCTAAGTCCAATCATGTATTAGGATTTAGGAATAACTTTTATGTAATCTGTTTTGATTTCATTGATATTAATAAAGACTTGTTTTGTTTTTATTACGGGCTTTATCTATTTAAGTGTTTAAATAAGATATACCATAGTTTAGAGTAAAGCTTTTTATGGATTATGATGTGATCATAATAGTGAGACCTAAAAAGATGATAACTCTAAACTTAAATAGTTCCTGGTCATAGGATTACTAACTGGTAATTAATAATCCGCAAAGATCGGTACATACTATGCTTGCTTCATTATGAAGGATGTCTATTCTCATAGACATTTGTGTGGTGACACTATAGCTAGTATGTAGGTGCTTATTATAGAATAAGTTCACTGAACATGACTCGCACAGCTAAACAACTGATGGAGTTCACTCACGTGTCAGCAGTTGTTCACATAGTGATAGTTGTACAAGTATCCTTAGATTTGAGGTCATCATAGTCATCTTGTGTACACTGAACTATGCTTTGGTTTAGTTCTTAGTCTCCAGGGACAATTATTAGGGCTCTTCTGGGTATAGGAATTTGTACACGAAGATAGTGTATGATCAATAAAGGATCTACCCCTTCCAGTGAAGGAAGCGAATGTTCAAGGCTGATCCACTTATGCTAGTTCAGGAATCTCTGGCCAGAGTGAATGAAATTAGAAAGGAGTTTCTAATTTGCATAGAACTACGCATAGTAAATGGTAAGCAAGTGATTGAATTAGATAGGCTTGACACGAGATCCATGCCTTGTATTTAATCGGAACATTGTAGGGTAGAAGGAGTTTATTGTACGGTAACTATTCACTGAATAGGTTCTTGGTATTCTAAGCAGTGAATTCATATTATCCGGATAGTCGCGATATGCTGAGAAGTATCCCTCACGATGTAGAATAAATGTGATTAATTAATTAATCATATTTAATAAATTAGAGAAATTATATAAATAATGATAAAATAGTTTTATTATTATTTATTTCTACTACCGGCTTAATATTGAACCTACAGGGTCACACCATAAAAAGAGAATGATTTAATGGTGGAGGAATTAATTAATAATGGCTAAATAAATATTTATTTATGAAATAAATAATTAATTGGCAAATTTGATAATTGATTAAATGAGATTTAATTGATTATAAATTAATTAAGAAAAGTTCTTAATATTATTAATTAAGGATTTAATTTTTGGGAAATTAAATCAAGAGAGAGAATTATTTCTAAAGTGTTTAGAAAAAGAATTAATGATTAAAAGGTGTTTTAATTATTAATGAGAATAATAAATGGGATAATAATAATAATATTTATGGGAAAATTTCAGCTGAAAATTTTGCCTATAAATACACTATTATAGACCCTAATTTTATTCTAACCCACATCGAAACCCGAAAACCCAAAAAGTTTGGAAAACCCAATTCTCTCCACCTCCCTCCTCCTTAACATCGTTTTCTTGGTGGATACCGGTGGAGTGCTTCACACTTGAGGAGCAACTGCTAAGGATCTCTGATCGTTGTCTCCGAATTATTTTAAAAGGTTAGATTCGATCCCTCGAATTTTTATTCACGATTTATATGCTTTTATTTGGACTTTTATATATGTAAAAGTGTTTTGTCATGCCCCGCTGTGTTTAAAAATCCAACATTGGTATCAGAGCATAGGTTGTATGCATATAGATCTGTGGTAAAAATTTCATAATTTTATATGCTTGTATGAATTAATTATGATTTTTACAAGTTATATCATGGTTTAATTTTGTCTGATGAGAAATCATTTCTTAGAATAATTTTGAATGTTGATCTGGGTTCTACAAGTGTTGTATATCGTCTGGATATTTTTTTCATAATTTTATGATGTATAGATTTTTTATTATGAATTTTTGAAGTTCTTGTAATTAAATTCGTAATTAAATAAGTATAAATATATGTATATATAGTATATATATATGTTTGTATTGTCTCTGTTATCTGTACAAAGTCTGTTGTACGTTTTGTTGCTGTACGGAAAGAATGTCAGGCAGAAAGAAGGTCTGACTTGCACGGAGTTCGAGAAAGAAAAGGCGGCGGCGGTTGCTGAAAAAAAAAGGGGTGTCACACATTCCGGGAATGCGTTACACACCTGTGGCGCATTCACGGAATGCGTTACACCTTTTAATGGCTTAAAAGGGCTGTAACGCATCACCGGAATGCGTTACAGGGCTTGTAACGCGTTCCTGTAATGCGTTACAGCCCGTCTGTTGATTTTAAACTTGATTTTATGGGAGTTTCGTAACTCCGTTTTAGGCGTGCAATATACCGTTGGATTTGTTTTTCCGAGACGGATCTAATGGAGCGATCAATTTTAGTTTATATAAAAGTTTTGAACTGTTTATATTTCCATGAAGTGTTTTAAAGCTGTTTTTGACTGTTTTAGTTGCTTTTAAATACTTCATGTGATACATAGAGATGTATATTGCTTAGACCAATGTGCTAGATGATGTAACATGCCTACCTTGATGTTTATTTATGTTTATATATGTGATATATGCTTAGTTTATCATGCGATGATATATTTAGGTGAACTTAAATGAACATAAGGCGTTTGTTAGACAACCTAGTATAGTGAAATTGTTTCATAACCTTAATAACAATATTATGAATACAATCATGAGATTCTTGTGTTTATGAAATACGTAATTGAATATGAATTTTCGATATGAGAGAAAGGATGATCTGTCAACAACAGATTTCTATCTGTAAGAAAGGGTTATTAAGTGACGCCTCTTGACAATGCTCCACCCGATCTGGGAATCATCTGATTATTGATTATTGATTTGAAATATTTAATTTAAAAGGAAGAATTTCTTTATAATATGATTATGATTGTAACGTAATATAATCCCTCTAAAATTAAATAATATCAAGTAGTAATTGGCCAATGATACAACGGGCTTGTGTCGGTCATAGCCTTCCAACATGGTAGAAAGTAGTTCTTATTTTTGAATCATTGTCGTTTCGTGCCACAACCGAGGGCTTTGATTTCGAAATAAGAAATACTTGTCTATTACATAGAGATGTGTACATTGAATAAGAATCTGAAGGTCGTTACATGCCACAGCCGTGGGCCTTTGGGGACTGATTCAATTGTACGGAATGTTGGGTTAGACTTGACTTAGAATATTGAGTTTGTCGTGCCACAGCCGTGACTCAATTATTCAAGAGGCTAAAGTTTGATTAGGGAATAACATAAGATGTAATTGACAAGAGTTGTCTGCCTATTGAACATTACATGGCGTTTCGTGCCACAGCCGGGGTTGTGTAATGGAATGTAGGATCCCTATTCCCACTAGCATTATGAATGCTTAATTTTTCACGTAGGGGGTTGAATAAATTAGGAAAACTAGTGGGAGCCACTTATGAATAAAGACCCGATTCATATAGTGTTTTGAAATGAAATTGAATATTTGCTAAGTGTTGTTATGTGTTTATCATTTACAGATTTACTTTGTACGTTATGTCTTCTGCACTATCACTCAGGAGCATACTAGATGCTCACAAATTGACTGGTCCTAATTATGCTGACTGGCTTCGAAACTTGAGAATTGTTCTCAGGATTGAGAAGCTGGAATATGTGATTGACTCACCTAAGCCTACTGAACCTGCTAGTGATGCACATAATGATGAACATGGTGTGTATCGTAAGTGGATAGATGATGCAAATGTTGTTCAATGCATCATGCTAGCTTCCATGAACATTGAGCTACAGAAGCAACATGAGCATATGGATGCTCACACTATCCTCATGCATCTATAAGAGTTGTATGATATGGCGGGGAGGACAGCTCGATATGAGATATCGAAGGAGCTATTTGGTTGTAGGATGTCTGAGGGATCATCTGTGAATGACCATGTACTTAAGATGATCAATTTGATTGAACGTCTTGGACAACTTGGTTTTGTCATGGATGGGGAGCTGAGCCAATACCTGGTCTTGTAATCGCTTTCGAGTTCGTTCTCGCAGTTTGTTGTGAACTTTCACATGAATAAGTTGGATGTCAGCCTGCCTGAACTCCACAACATGTTGAAGAATGCGGAATCGAATTTTCCCCCTAAGAAGAGTCCTGTTCTTCTAATTGGTGAAGGTTCCAATCCTAAGAAAAGGAAGAGGAACCCTTCCAAGAAGAAGAAAGTAGGTGAGAAAACGCCGGTTCCACCAAAAGCTGAAGACCCCAAGAGAAAAGTTGTTTACTTTCACTGTAACAAGGTGGGGCACTGGAAGAGGAACTGCAAGGTTTACCTTGCAGAATTGAAGAAGAAGAAGGGTAGTGAGACTACCACTTCTGATTCAGGTATGTTCATGATAGAAGTGAATATGTCATTAAATCAAATTTCTACTTGGGTATTAGATACCGCCTGTGGTTCTCATATCTGCAATTTGTTGCAGGGACCAAGGAGAAGTAGGACTCTTGAGGAAGAGGAGGTGATTCTACTGATGGAAATGGAGCAAGAGTTGCTGCTGAAGATGTAGAATCATTTCATTTACATAGGCCTACGGGCAAGACTATTGTTTGAAATAATTGTTATTTTGTTCCCTCGATTGTGAGGAATATTATTCCCATGTTAGACTTGGCTGGATTTTCATTTATTATTGAGAATAATGAATGTTCTATTCTTAGAGATAATATTCTTTATGGACTTGGTACTTTAAATAATGGTCTGTTTATATGTGACATAATTTACTTCAGATTGAACAAACTAATAAAAGAAAAGGGATGATGAAAATCTCACTTTATAGTGGCATTGTAGTCTCCATTTAGTAGACATGGAGAGAGAACTGCAAATTTGCTAGGAATGGTACACACAGATGTATGTGGACCAATGTCTAAGCAAGTCAGGGGTGGATTTTCATACTTCATTACTTTCATAGATGATAGATCTGGATTCGGATATGTGTTTGATGAAACACAAGTCTGAGGCCTTTGAAAAGTTCAAAGAATATAAGTATGAAGTGGAGAAACAACCAAACATAGTATTATAACTTTTCGATCAGATCGAGGTGGTGAATACTTTAATGGAGTGTTTCTAAATTATCTCAAAGTAAATGGTATAGTCTCCCAGTGGACTCCTCCAGATTGGTATCTGAAAGGAGAAATCGAACTTTTTTAGACATAGTTCGGTCCATGATGAGCTATGCAAATCTTCCAGTATTCCTATGGGGTTATGCATTGGAAACCTCAGCATATTTACTGAATAAGGTGCCTTCCAAAATCTGTTCCTCAAACTTCGTATGAGATATGGAAAGAAAGGAAACCGAGTCTTAAACACGCTAAGATTTGGGGATGTCCAGCTTATGTCAAGAAAGTTGACCCAGATAAGCTGGAATATCGATCCGGAAAATGTAGTTTTGTGGGATATCCTAAAGAGACTTTAGGGTATTACTTTTGCACCGATCATCGGGTGTTTGTCTCCAGACATGCTACCTTCTTGGAAAAGGAGTTTATCCTTGAAGGAAATAGTGGGAGCAAAATTGAACTTGATGAAGTTCAAGAAGCACAAACTACTACAGATCGAGTGGAAACACCTGTTCTGACTGAACAACCTTTTGTGGAACAGCCCATTAATAGGTCAGGGAGAGTGTCTCGCCAACCTGAGAGGTAATATGGCCTTGTCATTGAGAATGACAATGAGTTGTCGATCATTAATGATGACGACCCTGTGACCTATAATGAGGCTATGAGTAGTGTTGACTCAGAGAAATGGCATAGTGCCACGAAATCTGGAATGGAATCTATGTATACGGTATACAAAAGATTGATTATAGCAGATGGCCAGGTGGAGACCTATAAGGCCAGGCTTGTGGCAAAAGGATTCAAACAAAGGCAATGGATTGACTTTGATGAAACTTTTTACCAGTAGCGCTGTTAAAATCAGTTCGGATTTTGCTTGCGATTGCTGCTTACTACGACTATGAGATCTGGCATTTAGCCAGATGGTTTTCTTTCCAAGGGAAATGAAAGCCTAGTGTGTAAGCTACTGCGAACCATATGTGGTTTAAAGCAAGCTTCTCGAAAGATGGAACATTCGTTTTGATGAGACAATCAAAGAGTTTGATTTTATCAAAAACGTAGATGAACCATGCGTTTACAAAAAGGTAAGTGGGAGCGCGGTAACATTTCTTATATTGTATTGAATTAGAGTTGACACACATAACAACATAGCAGACCCACTCACAAAGCTACTTTCTGAAAGTCACTTTGATCGTCATAAAGATGGGTATTAGATACCAGAGTGATTGGCTTTAGTACAAGTGGGAGATTGAAAGGAATATGTCCTAAGTCCAATCATGTATTAGGATTTAGGAATAACTTTTATGTAATATGTTTTGATTTCATTGATATTAATAAAGACTTGTTTTGTTTTTATTACGGGCTTTATCTATTTAAGTGTTTAAATAAGATATACCATAGTTTAGAGTAAAGCTTTTTATGGATTATGATGAGATCATAATAGTGAGACCTAAAAAGATGATAACTCTAAACTTAAATAGTTCCTGGTCATAGGATTACTAACTGGTAATTAATAATCCGCAAAGATCGGTACATACTATGCTTGCTTCATTATGAAGGATGTCTGTTCTCATAGACATTTGTGTGGTGACACTATAGCTAGTATGTAGGTGCTTATTATAGAATAAGTTCACTGAACATGACTCGCACAGCTGAACAACTGATGGAGTTCACTCACGTGTCAGCAGTTGTTCACATAGTGATAGTTGTACAAGTATCCTTAGACTTGAGGTCATCATAGTCATCTTGTGTACACTGAACTATGCTTTGGTTTAGTTCTTAGTCTCCAGGGACAATTATTAGGGCTCTTCTGGGTATAGGAATTTGCACACGAAGATAGTGTATGATCAATAAAGGATCTACCCCTTCCAGTGAAGGAAGCGAATGTTCAAGGCTGATCCACTTATGCTAGTTCAGGAATCTCTGGCTAGAGTGAATGAAATTAGAAAGGAGTTTCTAATTTGCATAGAACTACGCATAGTAAATGGTAAGCAAGTGATTGAATTAGATAGGCTTGACACGAGATCCATGCCTTGTATTTAATCGGAACATTGTAGGGTAGAAGGAGTTTATTGTACAGTAACCATTCACTGAATAGGTTCTTGGTATTCTAAGCAGTGAATTCATATTATCCGGATAGTCGCGATATGCTGAGAAGTATCCCTCACGATGTAGAATAAATGTGATTAATTAATTAATCATATTTAATAAATTAGAGAATTTATATAAATAATGATAAAATAGTTTTATTATTATTTATTTCTACTACCGGCTTAATATTGAACCTACAGGGTCACACCATAAAAAGAAAATGATTTAATGGTGGAGGAATTAATTAATAATGGCTAAATAATTATTTATTTGTGAAATAAATAATTAATTGGCAAATTTGATAATTGATTAAATGAGATTTAATTGATTATAAATTAATTAAGAAAAGTTCTTAATATTATTAATTAAGGATTTAATTTTTGGGAAATTAAATCAAGAGAGAGAATTATTTCTAAAGTGTTTAGAAAAAGAATTAATGATTAAAAGGTGTTTTAATTATTAATGAGAATAATAAATGGGATAATAATAATAATATTTATGGGAAAATTTAAGCTGAAAATTTTGCCTATAAATACACTATTATAGACCCTAATTTTATTCTAACCCACATCGAAACCCGAAAACCCAAAAAGTTTGGAAAACCCAATTCTCTCCACCTCCTTCCTCCTCCTTAACATCGTTTTCTTGGTGGATACCGGTGGAGTGCTTCACATTTGAGGAGCAACTGCTAAGGATCTCTGATCGTTGTCTCCGAATTATTTTAAAAGGTTAAATTCGATCCCTCGAATTTTTATTCACGATTTATATGCTTTTATTTGGACTTTTATATATGTAAAAGTGTTTTGCCCTACCCTGCTGCGTTTAAAAATCCAACAGTCGAGACTCATTGCCGACGGCGGTAAAATTCGCGGGTAACCAAAAAATTCCGGGTGTCCAACGCATATTCTACCGATTAATTAATAATAATTCCCGCATAAATATTTACTTCACGAATTGCAATAAAAAAACTCTGCAGAAATTTTATAAAATTAATTAATTAATCCTGTCAATACAAAGTAAACGGCAAAACAGAACATGGACAGGAACAGGGAGACAACGCACACGCGCCATCCCGAACAAGGTCGCCTCGCCGGAATTCAGTCCTGCGGAAACCAGATGGAACAAAACAATCGGGAAGACAGAAGCAACACAATAGCATGTAACAAAGTAACAGGCGACACAACAATAACACACCCAACTGAACACACATACATACATACGTATGTATATATATATACGGACATAATTAGGCAAAACGGAGCTAAGCAACCTAACCAACCGGAGACGGGAGGTGGTGGCAGCAAAGTCAAAGCAAGGATAGTCGTAGAAACAGCGGCCGGAACTCACCCGAACAGAGAGGAACGGGGAAGAGGAAACATGGAGAAGAAGAATAAAAAGATTAGAGATAGTTCGAGAAGGAACGAAACAAAAGAAAAGGGGGTGTTGTTATTTTATTTTTATTTTGCTGACAGATGCTGCAAGAAGAGTACAACACGTGTCCCCCTGCTTATTAAACTGACACATTTTTGAAAAGATAATTACGAGCTTTTAAGACCCGGTTGTTCCGAATCTCACAAATTTGCGAACCGAATTGCACTTTAAAAAATGCCAGAAAATTACGAAACTAGTCTTAAAAGGTTATAAATATCCCGAAGTTTATAAAAACCTAAATTTCATAATTTTAAAACAATTTCTAAAATACAATTTATACCCGCTTTTCTCAAATAAACGAATCAACGCGCGGGTAAAATTAATCCCAAAAATTCCCAAAATTATTTTAAAATTCTCGAAATATTCCCAACTTAAATAAAGATGAGTTTCATAATTTTTGAAAAATTCTAGAATTAAATATGGATTTTATAAATGAAAGTAATCAGAAAATTATTTAAAGATAAATAATTATTAAAATATTGATTTCTCAATTTTATAAAATCCTAAAAATAATTAATGTAATTGTAAAACCATAAAAACAATTTTAGAGGCATTCCAAATATTTATGCAATTAAATTTGCACTAAATCTATTTTTTAAATTAGAAATAATTCAATACGACTCCATAAATAATCTCGAGGACAACCCGGTATACCATAAATCACACCTAGATAATAATCAAACAACACATAGCGGTCAAAACCAATACACATATTTTATTTATTTAATAATTTCCATAATGACATTTTTAAATAATTCTGAAATACACGAGCTGTTATAATCTTGTTATTGTGTCGACAGCTCTTTCATTTCAACTGGTGTCATTCGATACGGAGCTTTCGAAACTGGTTCTGTACCTGGCGCCAAATCAATAGTAAACTCAATTTTTCGATCCTGCAGTAATCCTGGAAGTTCATCTGGAAATACATCAGGAAACTCGCACACAACCGGAATATCTTCGATTCTTGGCTTTTCCTTTTACATATCCAATACATAGGCTAAATAAGCTTTACACCCTTGGCGTAGCAATAGTTTAGTCTGCATCATCGTCAAGAACCCTTGCTTATGTTTCTCACCTTTAAATATTACCGTTGCATTTTTCGCAGTTCGTATATTCACTTTCTTATTCGCGCAGTCAATTTGAGCATTATGACTGTCTAACCAATCCATCCCTGAAATTACATCAAATTCTCCAAACTTAAAAGCTATCAAGTCAACAGAGAAGTGATGTCCGACTATTTCGATGTCACCGTCTGGACATACTCGATCTACGGGAACTTGGTCCTCATTCGCTAACTTTATAATTAACATCTCGCCCAACCGTTGGATTCCACAATATAACTTATTGATAAATTCTTCAAAAATAAAAGATCTTGTTGCTCCAGAATCAATCAATATATTTACATCTATAGAATTCACAGGAAGCGGACCTGCAACCACAATTGGATTCTGCACAACTTCTTTCATTGTCATATTGAAGGTCCTTCCTTAGGCTAATTCTGTTGTGGGAGTGGAGGTAGTGCCATACCTCTTGGAATACTAGCTGCCATAGCTGCTCCTCTACAATCCTTAGCAAGATGTCCTTTCCTTCCGTATTTGAAACAAGTAATATGACACTCACTTGAATAGTGTCCCTTGTGGTTGCATCGAAAGCATGTGATGTTTGGCTTGTTGCAAACTTCTGTATGTTTTCTACCACATGTCTTGCACTCTGGCAGTGGTGGTCTTGTGATTCTTTGCTGGTTTGGGGCTTGGAAACGATTACCCGTCCTCTGATTGCGTTGCTCTGTCCTTTTAAAATTTATATTTTTATCCGGGCTTGAAATCTCTGTTAGGTCACACTTTCACTGTAGAGGGGGTGAATACAGTGTTTATTACAATCAAATCAAACTTCAAGAACTTATGTAACAGAAAACAAACTTTATTGAAACAATAAACTCTGTTACAATCTGGAACTGTTATCTCTCAGTGATGAACAAAATATCACGAGAGCTGCTAGGGTTACAGTAAATAATATTCTCGATAATAATAACACTTATAGTGTAAACCCTATGTCTGTGTTTATATATTACACAGTTACAAGATAATCGCTAATTAATATGGAATATAATTCTGCTTCCTAATATATATCAATCAGATATCTTTTATTCCAAGTATTCCATTCTTTATGGAATTTCTTCTTCATGCATATCTCTTCTTATGTTTATCTTGATCTTCTTAACTTTAATCAGCTACTGTCCTTATCTGATCGTCCTTCAGCACTTAAGTTCTGATATCTATCTCCTGATGCTTATCTCCTGATAACATAAGTACTGATATCCCTTAAGTCCTGACGTCCAGTATAAGTACTGATCAGTTAAGTACTGATTTGTCCTGTTCAAATAAGATCTGAAATCTAAACATAAAACATATTAGCCATGACATTATCAAATATATCTAACAATCTCCCCCAACTTGTAAATTAGCAAAATTTATAAGTTTAACAGATATTTGATGATGTCAAAAACATTAAGTACAAATGCATGAGAATTAGACAAGATAACTACAACTTACAGTCCTTAAAGCTTTTACCAATTCAACTTCTGATAACAACTTTAGTCTGTATACACATCAGAATTTAAGCAGTTGTAGATCTTCGACTTGGCTTCATCATTTTCTGATCTCTCTGATGTCAGGAGTTGTTCTGAGATAATTCTTCAACAAACATTTCTCAGCATATCTGAGTTCATCAATCATTCTCCGTTTGACATCTTTAAGCTCTGCAGTATCTTCACCAGTTTGAAATATTGCAGCTCTGAGATCATTAATCTTTGCTTTTCTCAACTCCTGATCTAGTCTTATGACATAAGCTTTGTCAGACTCTAGATTAAACTCAAGCCCCTTAATACCAAGATATGTTCTGATCTGTGCAGTATTAGGCTTCATATCAACAATATCACCATTGTGATTTCTGTACTTTGGAACATATATGCTGTCAGACTTAACAGAATAAAGTCTTTTCTGTCTCTGAATCTGTTCTTTCAAATAGTTTGCAGCAGTCCCTGTCAATCTGTCATCCACTTGAAGTAAGAATAATATATGCTCCAATTCTTCAAAATACTTCAATGGAATGGCATTTTGTCTTATATGATAAACCCTACCATCTGTCATGAAATACAACAAGATGTGTTCCTTCAAGTAGGTATGGTAAACCATTTGTACAGATTCCAATTGATTCAATCTTTCAGGAGTTGCTCCAATTCCTGGTTCACTCAAGGAAGTTGGATCATTGGTAGTGTTGTGTACTCTTCTTTCATCAGCACTTCCCAATCCAGTTTTATCTCTTGCTTCCTTTCCAGTAACTACTCTAGCTTCAAAACGACTTGCAGTAGTCTTCAAAGATTGAGTTTGTTTTGCCTTAGTGAATCCTGGTAGGAGTGTTTTTGATCTTCCTTCTGATATCAAGTTAACTTGAGCTGTGTCAGAGGTTACTTGCTTCTTTTGAATATCAGAACTTACAATTTCTTGACTCTGAACAACTTGAGCCATGTCAGAGGTTGTTTTAAGAACTTTTCTTGAAGTCAGAGCAAGATTATCTTTGTCATCAGTAATTTCTTCATCTTCAGGAGGTACATAAACTTTAACAGGTTCACCAACCTTTTCTTTACCCTTGGATCTTGGATCTATCTTTGGTTGTGATTTAGCAAATGTTGCTTCAGTTTGTGCCTTTTCTTTAATCACAATACCTTTCAGTTTTGGAAGTGACTTTTTACCAGAAGCTTCAGATTTAGATGTGGCTTTCTTTGATTTAAGTCTAGCTTCTTCTTCCTTTAAACTTTCCAAGTCCATTCCTGGATTTTCTTGAAGAAATAACTGTCTTGACATTTCTTCATCAAGATCTAGAAGTTCATCAGAATTTATTCTTTTACCAATATCAGAACTTATTCTCTTCCCAGTATCAGAACTTATCCTGTGACTTGCAATTTCAGCATTTCTTGATGAGAATCTTTTACCTTGACTATGACCTCCACCCATTCCAGAGTTTCCTTGGTCATCTTTTTCATCATCCTTTCGTTGCAGTGTCTTGTCATCCTTGCATTTGGACTTAATCACTTTCTCCCCCTTTTTGGCATCAGCATGAAGTAGAAGAGAGATAAGCAATTCCACTGAAGATTGGATTTCAGTCAGTTGTGATTGCTGAGAAGCTTGATTTTGCAGAATTTTATCAATCTGTGCTTGTTGACGATCTTGAGTCTTCTCAATATAAGCAATCCTGTCCATAGATGGTTGAAAGAACTTTTTCTTATCAAGTTTCCAAACTTGTTCTTGTTTGATAAAGTTCTCCTGAATCTTGTGTATTTCTGCATGAGTAGTTGAATGAAGACCTTGTAGATGTTTAGTACTCAATGCAGTGACACGAAGCTGAGTTTTGAAATCATCAGAATTTAACATTTCATCAGCTTTAGTCAAGTGCTCAGTAAGATGTAACGCAGATGGAATACATGAGACTGAGTTCCATTCCTTAGTCCACTCCTGTCCTGCAGGAGTTTCACTCCAAGGCACTGGTGGTTCCTCTGTAACAAACTTCTTTACTAGTTCAGACTTAGAAAGAGGAATGTGTCCTGAAGGACCTGCTGCATCAGTATTTGCAGTTGGAGCAGCATCACCAGTATCTCCAGCATGTGCAGCATCAGAACTTATAGAATCAGTATCATCTGATATAATAGCAGTGTGAGTAGCAATGGAGGCGTCAGCATCCTCTAATTGCTGATCTGATGCTAAGTTCTGATCAACAGCCATATCCTGATGCTCACCTAAAGTCTGATCATCAGTGTCTAGATGCAGAGAAGGTGACTTAGATAATTCCGGAGTTTGAATAGCATCAGTAACAGGTGTTGGCAAAATATTTGTTGCTGTTGGAGCTTCTAAGAAAATTACTCCAGGCACAACTAAGTGTTGATCAGCATTATCAGCACTTGTGCCTTGATTACCAAGAGACACAGATGGGAAATTAGCCTTGTCAGATACAGTTTCCTGAGATGGAGTGGATGGAGAAGAAGTAACTGGATCAAATTCTTTTTCTTGTGAGATCAGAGATTCCTGATTCCCTTCCTTAGCTGCTTCCTCCTCATCATCTGAAACTGGCCTTTTTGCCCTATGTTTCTTGTATTTCCTTGGTAATTTAGAGTCCTTGGAAGTTTCAAGAATTGTCATTTTTCTAAGCCTCTTGAGAAGCTTAGATCCTCCAAGTTCAGAATCCTTCTAAGAAATCTTTTTCTCAGTTGCAGTTACCACAGGTTCTGAAGAAAGAATCTGTTCCTCAGAATCTGATTCATCTCTCAAAGTAATCCTCCTCTTCTTCTGAGGTGTTTGAGAAACAGTCTTTGTTCTCTTTGACTTAGAAGATGTAGGCTTCACATAGGACTTGAGATATGTTCTGAGAGATGGTTGAGAGGTTTGAGGTGGCTGAGTAGAGGTGGTAGGTGCTGATGAACCAGGTTCTGATGTTTGAACATCAGGATAAAGTGCAGTGTACTTCACAGGATCATAGGTGATTAAGGCTTGTTTGACAGATAAAGGTATTAAGAGGGGTCTTAACACAGCCTTTTTATTATCAGAAGATAATAAATCAGTAAAAGCTCTCTTAGCTATTCTGAAAGATGGAATTAGATCACCAAAATTTTGGGGCTGATTACAACAAAAACTATAAATAAGCTGACAAAATCTTGCAAAATATACAGTATTGCGATCTTCTGTCATCCTATCCCCAATAAAACCTAAGACTGCTCGTGCATAATCAAAATCAGTGTGATTTAGAAGTGCATACCCGATTTGTTGGCTGAATATGGGAATTGCATCAAAATTTGAACATTTGTTGGCGAAAGCTTTGGTAATGCAATCAAAGAAGAAACTCCATTCCCTCCTTATGAAAGATCTCTTCAACTGTCCAAGCTTGGTCAATGTTCCTTCATATCCCAGACTAACCATCATGTTTTGAAGAACTGAGTCATCAACAGTAGAATAAACACAGTCCTCAGGTAGCTGTAATGCATGTCTAACTGTAGACAAAGTCACAACATACTCATCTTCCCCTGATGAAAATATTATACTTGGGGACCCTTGAGCACCACCATTGTCATATACTCCACTCCTCCAAAACTCCAGTACTTGAACTCCAGAAATGGATGTAGGCTTAGTTAGAGCAAACCCAATATCAGAACTAGTGAGAAAGTCCTGAATGAAATGAAGTTCAGAGGGTGCCTCTGTAGTGTTTAGTATCGCAGAGAAGTTATTAGGAACAAACTTTGCTCCATCAAAGAGAATGTCCTTGGGTGCCATTATGTTTGGAAAGAAATCGGTAACCTGTAATGTGTTTGAGAAAATGCCTCTTAAAAGAAAATCGTCAGTAGATGAGAGAGTTGAAAAGTAAAGAGAGAGATAAAATATAAAGGTAAATAAAAGATTTGACAATCTTTGCTCTCTTTTACTTATACACAAAAAGTAACCGTTGAGGACACATGGCAGACATGCATTTAAAAGTAGTGGTAAATACCTTGACACCTGTTATACATAGAGAAGGCAAAAAGTAATGGGCACGGTAAATAAGGAATAATTACCACCCACTTGCAGTTTTTCAAGGAAAAACCGTTCCACTTACCTAGATTCCATTAATCAAGGTGAATCAGTTTTAATTTAAAATTGAAACTGTTCCCACTAATTCAAATATTTTACTCTGCAATATCAATATTCTGAAAAAAAACTGTGTGTGAGAATGAGTAAAATCAATCAGTTAAGTAAGTACTGATAAAACATTATCAGAACTTAAAGTCAGACACAATTTATACGATCATCAGAATATTTATCAGGATTTATCAATGCGTATCAAAATTTCTCAGAGACAAGATCATAAGACAAAAACAAATTCCATTAATATATCAAAATAATACATTGATGAAATTGAAATTACATCAGAACTTTTACAATCTTGTCCTAAGCTTCTAAATCTAACATCAACAGCCTTAGTCCTAGCTAAGAAGCCTGACAAAGCTGAGGATGAAGAAGAACAGGAAGAAGACGAGATTAAGTCATCTTCCTCTTCCTATCTTCGACAAACAAGATAGCGAGTCGAATGATTCGCTCTTGCTGACGGATAGCTTCCCGCCTTTCCTCCTCCAATCGATCAAGATGAAGCTGGTAGTCCATCTCGAAGAACAGAAGTCGGTTCAGCACCGCCTGTGGGATAGAGCCCCATATCTCTTCAGGAATGGCAGTTACATGCCACTCCTGCTGCCAGTCGGCGCAGCTTAGCTCCATATGAAAATTTTGGTAATTCAAAAACATGTTGAATCGGACCATGATGTTTTTGAAAAAGAATATGAAGTTAAGATTGTGAGAAAAATTGATGGAAAGGCTAATGTGAAGTGGCTGTTTATATAGGCAAGAGAATGCCAGGAGACGCGAAGATATTTAATGCTGACAGATAGAGTTAAGTCTACCTCGTCTCCCTAGACTTGAAAAAGAATAACAGTCATTTGAAAAGGAATGTGCACATGTAACAAGAGTGAACTGTTCAAGGACGAGTGCCATTAGTCCTAACCATAGAATATTAATCTTCCACTTCAACATATTCTAAATTAATCTGAGACTGTTACCAAATTTTACTCACAGATAAGTCAAGTAAAGGGTTAGACTGAAAAATCAGAACTTAGACCTATACCAGAACTTAACAGTCATCAGAACATAATGTCTTTACTCGAAAAAGGAATATCTATCTTAGTAAGTTTTCATACAAGTTCTGAGTTATAGTCTTCAGAACTTAATCATCAGAACATGTAACTAGAACTTGTCCTCAGAATTTGTGCAAAGTGACACAGTGACTGTTTATCTAAAATAACAGAGACCACCACAAAAATTTCATCATTCATATGGAGTGATTTGTGTGTGCATTAAGCTAAATAACTAATAAAGAGTAAAGTCTGATTTACTTCAGTACATCTTAGAAATAAGTCATAATTAAAATTTTGCTAAAGAGCTGTCATTATCCTGAAACCTACTGATAAATGAGTTCATGCATGAGTCCACCTCAACTGTTTTTGTGCTAATTTTATGCATCTTTTTAAATTCTATTTTACAGTGGCTTCTCAGTGTAAGTGAGTTACGACTGCTTATCAGAATTTATGCTATTATCAGAGTATTTCTCCAGTAATCATAGAGTGTGAAAAGTCACCAAGAAAATATTTTGCTTTTCTAATGCATATTTACTTAATACCAGCTATGCACTTGGGTCGTCCCATTCACATTTTTACTCTAGATCTCAAAGGAGTACCTGATATTATTCTTTGATTCTTTTTCTTCTTCTTTTGATAAGTGAGGTTTATCAGCACTTAGTACATTCAGCAGTTTTACTAGAATCAGAACTTAAACAGATGAGTAGCATTATTCTAATTTGGGACTTAGTAATAAGATGAATAAAGTAAACTAAACTAAGCTCAAGTATCAGAATTTGCTTGTGTCATAAGATTTCCACAGAAATAATTACTTCTTGCATGGGATCATTTGTTTATTGAAGACTAGTAGGTCAGTATCTAGCACAATTATCCTCATAGGATTGAATGATTACTTAAACAGATATATCACTTATTAGAGTTAAGAGATATATATCAGACAACAGTCAGTACTTAAAAACATTTATCAATTAAGCACAGAATACACAAAGAGATTAATTCTGTAAATACTGATCATAAAGTCTGATAACATAGAACAAGTTTAAGCAGATTTAGAGAAAGAACCTGAAATCATTCCAAGTTCATTTACCAATCTTGTAAAGGTAGCTTCACACAGTGATTTTGTGAAGATATCTGCTACTTGTTGATCTGTGGGAACAAAATGCAATTCCACTGTACCTTCATCCACATGTTCCCTGATGAAATGGTACCTGATGCTGATATGCTTTGTCATAGAGTGTTGAACTGGATTACCTGTCATAGCAATAGCACTTTGATTATCACAGTAAATAGGGATTTGGAAATATGTTAACCCATAATCCAGTAACTGATTCTTCATCCAAAGAATCTGTGCACAGCAGCTTCCTGCAGCAATATACTCTGCTTCTGCAGTTGATGTGGAAATTGACTTTTGTTTCTTGCTATACCAAGAAACCAATCTGCCTCCAAGAAATTGGCAGCTTCCACTTGTGCTTTTCCTGTCAATTTTGCAACCTGTAAAATCTGCATCTGAGTAACCTATTAATTTAAAATCTGATTCTCTAGGATATCATAATCCTAGATCAGCTGTTCCTTTAAGATACTTAAAGATTCTTTTTACAGCTGTTAAGTGAGGTTCTCTTGGATCTGCTTGAAATCTTGCACAAAGACAGGTAGCAAGCATGATATCTGGTCTACTAGCAGTTAGATAAAGAAGTGAGCCAATCATACCTCTGTAATCAGTAATATCTACTGAATTACCAGTATCCTTATCCAGTTTTGTTGCACTGGCCATGGGAGTGGATGCACTTGAACAATCCTGCATTCCAAATTTCTTCAGCAAGTTTCTGGTGTACTTAGATTGACAAATAAAAGTGCCTTCTTCACTCTGCTTGACTTGAAGGCCCAGAAAATAACTAAGTTCTCCCATCATACTCATCTGATATCTTGAATGCATTAGTTTGGCAAACTTTTGGCAAAGTTTGTCATTTGGAGACCCAAAAATGATATCATCAACATAAATCTGGACCGAAAGTAAGTCCTTGCCATGGTTGAGATAGAACAGTGTTTTGTCAATAGTTCCTCTGTTGAATCCACTTTCCAGAAGAAACTGAGCTAAAGTCTCATACCATGCTCTAGGAGCTTGCTTAAGTCCATAAAGTGCTTTATCAAGCCTGTAGACATAATCTGAATGTTTGGAATCTACAAAGCCTGGAGGTTGTTCAACATATACTTCTTCCTCCAATTCTCCATTGAGAAAAGCACTTTTCACATCCATTTGAAAGACAGTAAACTTTTTGTGAGCAGCATAAGCCATGAATATCCTTATGGCTTCTAACCTAGCAACTGGTGCAAATGTTTCATCATAGTCAATTCCTTCCTGTTGAGAATATCCTTTTGTAACCAGCCTTGCCTTGTTCCTTGTAATTATGCCATCACTATCAGTTTTATTTCTGAATACCCATTTTGTACCAACAACAGATCTATTCTTAGGTCTTGGCACTAAGGTCCAGACTTTGTTTCTTTCAAATTCATTCAACTCTTCCTGCATTGCTTGCACCCAATCAACATCTTGAAGAGCTTCTTCCACTTTCTTTGGCTCAGACTGAGAGAGAAAAGAATTGTAAAGACATTCATTCGAAGTACCTGTTCTAGTTCTGACACTTGCATCAGGATTTCCAATTATCAAATCAGGTGTATGTGATTTTGTCCACTTCCTTGAAGATGGAAGGTTTTCTCTAGAACTGGAAGCTCCCCCATGATTCATGCTGTCTTCGTTTTCATTTTCTGATGCTCCCCCTGAAACTATGCTCTCTGAGTTGGATCCTTCAGCATTTAGATTTTCAGCACTGTCAGTACTTGGCTTATCAGAACTTGACGAATCAGAACTTGAAGAGCCAGATGTATGTTCTGATGCTTCTTGAGATGTGATAATATCTTGAGTATGCTCCCCCTGCATTGGTGCATATTCCTTTGACGTAGTCACCACAGTTTCAATAACATCAGAGTTTAATCCATCAGAGTTTATAGTATCAGGACTTAGACTGTCAGGACTTAAGGTATCAGAATATGAATCTTCATTTTCAAATCTCAGCTGATCATGATCAATGCAATCTTCAAGTCCAGTGATCTTCTTGTCATCAAAAGAGACATTGATAGATTCCATGATCACTTTTGTTCTCAAATTATAGACTCTGAAGGCTTTTGTGGAAAGTGGATATCCAACAAAGATTCCCTCATCAGCTTTTAGATCAAACTTGGATAGCTGTTCAGGATGAGTCTTGAGAACAAAACACTTACATCCAAATACATGAAAGTATTTCAGATTTGGCTTCTTGTTCTTCACCATCTCATATGGTGTTTTTCCATGCTTGTTAATGAGTGTTGCATTTTGAGTAAAACAAGCAGTCTGCACAGCTTCAGCCCAGAAATAGGTTGGAAGCTTTGCTTCTTCAAGCATTGTTCGTGCAGCTTCAATGAGAGTTCTATTCTTCCTTTCAACAACTCCATTTTGCTGTGGAGTTCCAGGAGCAAAAAATTCCTGCTTTATTCCATGATTTTTGCAGAATTCTTCCATTATCAGATTCTTGAATTCAGTGCCATTATCACTCCTCAAAATTTTCACAGAATCTTTGATCAATTTATCCAGACGTTTGACATGATCAATCAAGATAGATGCAGTTTCACTTTTTGTGTGCAAGAAATACACCCATGTGTATCTGGTGAACTCATCTACTATGACCAACGCATATTTCTTCTTTGCAATAGACATGACATTCACTGGACCAAATAGATCAACATGAAGTAGATAATAAGGCTCAAGAATTGATGATTCAGTCTTGCTCTTGAATGAAGATTTTCTTTGTTTGGCCTTCTGACATGAGTCACAAAGACCATCAGGAGCAAACACTGATTTTGGCAGTCCTCTCACAAGATCTTTCTTGATCAGTTCATTTATCTTGTTGAAGTTTAAATGATAGAGTTTCTTGTGCCAATTCCAGCTTTCTTCAATTGAGGCTCTACTCACTAAACAGATTGCAGAACCATCAGAACTTGTTGAAAGCTTAGCTTCATAAATGTTACCACGCCTGAATCCCTTCAGAACAACTTTTCCTTTAGATTTACTAACTATTTCACAATGTTCTGCAAAGAAATCAACATGATAACCTCTGTCACAGATTTGACTTATACTCAGTAAGTTGTGTTTAAGTCCTGAGACCAGAGCTACATTTTTAATGATGACATTCCCAAGATTTATATTGCCATATCCCAAAGTTTTTCCAATGTTGCCATCTCCATAAGAAACACTTGGGCCAGCTTTCTCCACAAAGTCTGATAGCAGGGCCTTATTTCCAGTCATATGTCCTGAACATCCACTGTCCAGAACTAAAATATTTTTCCTGTTGCCCTGCAATCAAAAAGACCACTAATTATTAGTTTTAAGGACCCAGACTTGCTTGGATCCTTTGGCCTTTTTAGGTTTGTTAACATTTGCAGCGGATTTAGCATCAGATTTTATGTTAACAGTTTTCTTATCAGAACTTATACTACCAGACTTTGAATCAGAACTTACACTAGAAGGAACAACAGAAACTTTCTTTAAAGAAGGTTTTATTTGATAATAATCATAGTACAAACTATGATATTCCTTACAAGTATAAATGGAATGCCATAAACTACCACAATGAAAACAAGGATTTTGTGTTTTGTATCTAACAGACTGACTCTTAACTCCTGATTTTGAAGATAAGGAGTTAATATTCTTATTCTTCCTGCAAAAAGAAGCCAGATGGTTAGAACTTCCACAGTTATGACATGCTTTCCTAGGAGCATCAGGAACAGATTTATAGTTATTGCTTTTATTCACACCTTCCTTTCCATTCCTGTTTTTCCTAGGTGATTTTACCTTGTTTGCATTCTTAACATCTTTCAGCTTATGCTTAAGCTGCTTCTTTGTCATTAAGCCTATGTTAACTTCAGCTGTCTTTTCCTGTTTTAGTTTGTCAGAAGCTAATTCCTTTTTAACTTCTGATTTCTCATTTTCAGATTTTTCAGTTACAAACTTAATGGGTTTTAATTTCGGCTTTTGCTTATCAACAGGCTTAATTTCTACAGTTCCTTTTTCATTTTTATTTTCTCCATAACCTAAGCCCTCTTTCCAGTTTCCACTGCTTAGCAAATTTTGAGTTGTTTTGCCAGAGTTAGTCCAAGTCCTAATAATCTCTCTTTCCTTTTCTAACTCAGTTTTTAGAGATTCATTCATTTTTAGCACTTCATCCCTAACATAAAAAGCATCATGTCTATTCTTCTGAGTTTGATGGAACATGACTAACTCTTTTTCTAAGAAATCATTTCTTTTCCTAAAAGCAAGATTTTCAGAAGTTAATCTTTCACATGTTAAAGTTTGATCTCTATAACTAACAAACATGGTTTTAAGATATCTTCTCAACTCATTAATATCATCAGTATGAAAAGCATAAGTAGTCTGAGGTACCTTTGTTTCAGCAGCTTCAGAACTGCTCTCAGAACTTGATTTATCAGCATTTGCCATCAATGCATAGTTCTCCTCACTTTCAGAGTCTGAGGTGTCTGTCCAGCTTTTCTGCTTTATGACAAGAGCTTTGCCTTTGTCACTCTTGGTCTTCTTGCAATCAGGAGATATGTGGCCTTTCTCACCACAATTATAACATTTAACATTGGCGTAATCTCCTCTGTCAGACTTTACTCCTCTTCCTTCAGATCTTCTGAAATTCTTCTTATCAGAACTTATGCCTTTCCTGGAAAACTTCTTTCCCTTCCTGAACTTCCTGTATGCAATCTTTGTGATTCCTTTCACCATAAGAGCACACAGCTTCATCATCTCCTCATCAGCATCAGTTTCAGGCAAGCTTTCAGAATCTGAGTCATCATCACTCTCAGAACTTGATGACTCAGTATCAGACTTTATGAAAAGAGCTTTACCCTTGTCTTTCTTTGAGGAAGGTGCTTTGGGGGATTCCTCTTCAGCCTTGAGAGCAACTGTCCTTGACTTTCCTCCTTTCCTCTTGCTTCTTTGTTCCATCTCAAGTTCATGAGTCTTGAGCATTCCATAGATTTCATCAAGAGTTGTTTCATCAAGATTGTAGTTGTCTCTTATTGTTGTTGCCTTCAAATCCCAGCATTCAGGAAGAGCTAACAGGAATTTTAGGTTGGTATCTTCAAGATCATACTCTTTATCAACCAATGACAAATCATTCAAAAGTTTGACAAACCTATCATATAAATCATTCAATGACTCATTAGATTTTGAGTCAAAATGTTCATACTCTTGAGTGAGTATTGTTTTCCTGTTTTTCTTAACTGTTTCAGTTCCTTGACACCTTGTCTCCAGTGCATCCCATATCTCCTTGGCAGTCTTGCAGTTGATTACCCTGTTTGACATTACATTATCAATGGCACTATGCAGTAAGTGTCGTACCTTGGCATCCTTAGCAATAGATGCTATATCTTCAGCAGTGTAATCACTCTTTTCCTTTGGTACAGTCTTTGCTGCTTCACCTGCAACTACAACAGCGAGCTTGGTAGGTTTGTGAGGCCCTTCCTTGATTCTATCAAGGTATTCTGGATCTGTTGCTTCCAGAAACATGGTCATCCTTACCTTCCATATGGGATATTCAGATGGTCTCAATATGGGAACTCTGATAGTCTCATATCGACTCTGAATTGATGTCTTTGATGATTCCTCAGTTTTGGTAGGCTTAGTTGGAGTTTCTGTGTCAGACATGATTGTGTTTGGATCTTTAACTGTATGTGTGTTAACAGAAGGCTCTGATACCACTTGTTAGGTCACACTTTCACTGTAGAGGGGGTGAATACAGTGTTTATTACAATCAAATCAAACTTCAAGAACTTATGTAACAGAAAACAAACTTTATTGAAACAATAAACTCTGTTACAATCTGGAACTGTTATCTCTCAGTGATGAACAAAATATCACGAGAGCTGCTAGGGTTACAGTAAATAATATTCTCGATAATAATAACACTTATAGTGTAAACCCTATGTCTGTGTTTATATATTACACAGTTACAAGATAATCGCTAATTGATATGGAATATAATTCTGCTTCCTAATATATATCAATCAGATATCTTTTATTCCAAGTATTCCATTCTTTATGGAATTCCTTCTTCATGCATATCTCTTCTTATGTTTATCTTGATCTTCTTAACTTTAATCAGCTACTGTCCTTATCTGATCGTCCTTCAGCACTTAAGTTCTGATATCTATCTCCTGATGCTTATCTCCTGATAACATAAGTACTGATATCCCTTAAGTCCTGACGTCCAGTATAAGTACTGATCAGTTAAGTACTGATTTGTCCTGTTCAAATAAGATCTGAAATCTAAACATAAAACATATTAGCCATGACATTATCAAATATATCTAACAATCTCGGCTTTCTATTGAAGCGGTTATGAAGATTTCCTTGTCCCTTTTCCTTCTGGTACATTTCACTTTCTCCTTCAATAATCATGGCCTTCTAAACCACGGTCGTATATGTTGTCAGTTCGAATACTGCCACTCCACTGCGAATCCATTGTTTCAGCCCTTGCTGGAATTTCTTGGCCCGCTTTTCCTCAGTGTCTACTTGTTCTGGAACAAACCTAGCCGATTCAGTAAATTGGCTTCATATTCATTACCGACATGTTTCCCTATTTCAATTCCAAAAACTTGATTTCCATTTGGTTTTTCATATAACGGGGAAAGTACTTTTCCAAAAATAGCTCGGTGAACCTATCTCAAGTTACGATACCGTCACCTTCTAATGCCTTCTTGGATTCCCTCCAGTAGTTAGCTTATCCCTTCAGAAAATAACTAGCAAAATCAGTCTTCTGATGTGCATCCACTTTCACTAGCGCAAAAGCCTTCTCTATCTCTTTCATCCACGCTCTAGCCTTAGTAGGATTCCATGTACCCTCAAATTCTGGAGGCTTTACCGACTGAAACTGTTTAAAGGTAAAAATAGGCGTAATCGGTGGTACTTGTGGCTCAGGACGAGGGGGTTGTTGTAACATCTGTTGTTGCAATTGTTGTTGTTGTTGTTGTTGCATTTGCTGCTGCATCATTACCATTTGTTGTTGCATCAGGTGAAATATTTGATCCATATGGTGGTTATTATTTTTCCCCTCAGTATTATCATTAGATGTCTCAGTTCTGGTTTTTCTTTCTGGTGTCATTTTTCTGATAATAAAACAAAAAAGTCTTTTAATAATTTTTTTAAACGATTGAGAGTGGATAAGAAAACAATTTAACTTGTATTGAAACAGAAATTTACACAATTTAAAAATTTTAACAATTCATTTGAAATAATTTAAATTTTATAATAAATAGCCTGAACAATATCATTTCAAACATTTCATTTATCTTTTCAAAATTAAACATAATTTAAAAATATGGAAAGACTATAAAATAGTAAGGTAAAGATAAATGTTGTAAAGACTGAAAACTAAGTAAATAAGAGAAAAAATTGAAAAAGGTTTATTTTATGAGACCGACACCAGCATCAGGTGTTAGTGTTTGATACAAAAGGTCTATCATAATTGCTGTCAATACATATCAAAACTGGGTACTACACACATATCTACTCTCGCTATAGCTATAGCTGCCTCTATGAACATATATCACATATAATACAAGATCCGCCTACTATCGTGCATCAAAAACCCGACGGAATATGGTCTATCTCCTGTTGGAGGGTCTCTAGAATAGACAGGGCAAAATGGGTAGCCCTGTGAAACTATGCATAAGTGTGACTCCCATCATGGACCAACTCTCCCAACTCACTAGAGGCTCTCTGATAGGTCTGCTGAAGTCTTTGCCTCAAAAGGTATAAAGGTTAGAGTGCTGCTAATGGTCCCCTCTCTATGCTCAAATAGTCCCAATATCTCACGGCACTGGGATCTCCAATATTGCATCTCATCCCGCATGTTACTGAACTTATGGTACGGTACCGTGCGAGGCTCTCTAATCTCACCAACTGACTCTATGGAGGGAACTCTATGAATCCCAACAACATCATGTGGTAAACCCAATTACAATCCTATCTCATGGTCCCCTATACCGTCAACGGGTGCCATCTGGAATACCTCTAGGGCTGGAGCATATACAGGTAAGAGGGCTGGTGCTGCTTCCGGCTGAATCTCTGGCTCCATTTTGGGCAAGAACTGGTATTGAGGAAGTAATGGAAATGGTAGTACTGAATCGAAAAACTCCAAAGCATCAAACATCTCTACTGGATCTGGTAGTTGTTCTGGGGTGGTAATGGATCATGGGGTATCTGTACCGGAGGTCTCTGCACTGAGGCCTCAAGAGACACTGGTGGAACCACTGGGGCTAACAATCCAGTAAACGTCCTCTCAGATGATGGCGCCATCTAATATTTAACCAAAACACAAGAAAAGAAAGGGTCAACTTAGCAATCCTAGAACTTACAAATTCCTAATCTTAAGAGCTAACAACACCCTAATAATTATATTCCTATCTTATGTGACCTTCCTATCTTATCTTAATCCGAATGTTCTTGTTTCATGGACCAAAACCTACAGCTCTGATGCCAACTGTAACACCCTCCAAATTCGGGGTCTAGATCTGGGGCAACTTACCAATCACTAACATAATATAAACTTGTTCAATAATTATACAAACACATATCCAACCTCTTCAAATAATATCCAGGATCTTTAAGGTTAAAGTATGAAAATAAGAATAATACACTATATTTTTTACAATCCCAAATTCAAAGGCTCATAGAACTCTCTTTATGACAAACCAACTATCTAAACACGTTTTAAACTAAATTCATTTTATTTAGTTACACATTACATCTATCTACAATACGCCTGCTCTAGGAGTTCAAAACTCTCTTCTTTTATCGGGATTAGCACCCTTGGTGCCAGAGGATCCCGCATCTTGACTCGCTTCTTTACTACTCCAGTACGAATGGGTTTCATTCTCTGCCTTAACTGAAAACAATGTGAATAACAACAAAGGGGTGAGCCATAATTGCTCAGCAAGTCCATAATATATATACAGTATTAAAAGAAAGTTAAATGAACCGGTAATCTAATTGTATGTATTACTATATATCCCTTCAAAGGGTAAAGAAGGCTATTATCGATGATGATCAATAAATTAGACTGGACTCAATAATCACAGTACTGTAATCTACTGATCATCCAGATACAGTACGGATCTATGTTATTCACATAGACCCACGTCATAACAAGGTACCCAGGCTCATTTCTAGCCTCCGTATTTCATTCCAGGGTCCATTTCATTTGTAGCCCTAATCGTAACCATCCAGTCCATAGAACAAGCATTCGGAACTATCGGTATGATTCGATGCTATTTCAATCATTGAGATATACATCAGGATATAAGTATTATAAAATTTATTGGAATATAAATAGAGTATTCATCGTATCAAAAGAAATCAGGAATCAAAGTGAAATATAATCAGAGGAACAGTAGTTGGGTATCAGTGTTTGTGAACATGAATTATCCATACTTATCGGCTTGAGAATTCGAATGAAGTAAAGCAATTCACTATTCTAGATTTAGAATAGGGGAAAAACTTTCCTGATTCGCGTTCTACCTGAGAAATATTACAGTTGTCAAACACTGGCTTGATCCGCCTTGTTGGAGTCGTATATATCAAAGAAAGATACTCATTTAGTCGACTCATATCGTAATCGCATCCCAATCTGACTTCACGTTGCCCTTTTCGTCTACCCGTACGATTCTAACTGACTCGTATAATAATTATATATCACGTAGGACTCGATTAACCACATAAATTACATAACACGTAAGTCACATAGTCACTCTAGGCTTGAATATATTTTTAGAATCGAAATTGAACCAGTATTCGCATTATCGAACAATATATGACTCGTTTCCTAATTTTTAGAATTTATTAGACTCGTATCTATAATTATTAAGGTCTCTAAATAAATAAATATCGAAATCCGCTCATTTTTGAGAGAAATTAATATTTAAACTATTTTTATTGGAAACATATCATTTTCTTGAGTCTAAGGGCTTCCGTTTCGTCTAAAACGGATAAACGGTTCAATTATTACTCAATAAATAAGAATAATCAATTTATTATTCAAAATAATTAAATATTCAATTTAATTGAACCTCAAATATATTTTTAAATAATTTAGGAAAAATCAAAATTAAAAATGATTTTTCCATATATTTGGAATTAAAATGAATTTAAATTAAATTATTTAAAATAAACTTATTAATTATCAAAATAATTAATCAATTTAAATAAATAATAAGGAAATAAATAAGGAAATAAATAATTTTTGAATTTTAGAAAATATTTCAGATTTATTTATAAAATAAATAAATTAATTAATTAAATTAATTAATCAATTTATTTAAATAAATGAAAATGAATTTTTGAATTTATAAAAATAAAAATAAAATTCAGAAACAGTTTTCTGAAATTGGATTTGGTTTTGAATGGATCAAAATCGGGTCATTTAAACGGGTCAGACGGGTCAAACTCTGGGTCATGAAGAACATGACCGGAATCTGCCCAGAATCTGGCGACGGCCAGGATTCCGGCCAGCCGTTTTCAGTCCAAAAACTCTGGGTCATGAAGAACATGACCGGAATCTGCCCATAATAAATAATTATTATGTGATTTTTATGTGAATTTTGGGGAACTATTTGATGATGGAATTTAATATTTGGATGTTTATTTCTGATAAAATTTAGATATTTTAATTTTTAATTTTTAATTATCCAGGATAAAATGTAGATAGTCTTAGTATTTTTCTGGTAATTTTTGGATCATTATATGATTTTATAAGTATCTATAGAATTAATAATGATTATTTCACATAATTATAAAATTACTTTTTAGAACCAGAAATCGTCCCACTTCAACCGTTTTTGCGTTTTTACAACCCGAAACTCTTCCGAAAACTCCTTCCTAACCTAATCTGATAATTATGAACACTTTTAATGTTTTGACTTTTTCGATCCGGGGTACGGTTTGACCTGTACGAGTTCCGATGTGAAATTTTCGATACGCTAATCATTTTATAGATCGATAAAAAAATCCGTATTCTAAAAAGGAGAGATATTATTATCTTATGTTCGTATAAAGTGTTTTATTGGAAGCTCTGTTTTGATAATTATCCAAGTCTGGTATTAAAATTGTATCGTATTTTTAGTTACTTAGCGGCTAACTAACCTATTTTCGGATCCGGTATGGAAGTGTAATTATTGAATTATTCAATAAATAAAATATGTGATGGGTCTGTCGGCTATGTGTTGCTCTATTAATAATTGTTTGTGATTTGTTGGAAGCAAAGATTAATTTTATAATTAATTATCGAGCTGTATGAATTTAATTAATTTTAAAGTGATTTTATTGAATATTTATTCTTATTAATGCTATAATTGTTTCTAAAATTATTTTTATTGTTTTTAATTCTATTCATTATTTTAAGAATTTATAAAATTCAGAAATTAATATTTTATCAATTATTCATGCTTAAATAATTTTCTGATTGTATTTAAGTGTAAATTTTGTATTAAATTCTAAAATGTTTCAAAAATTATGAAATTCATATTTTATTAAGTTCGGAATATTTCGATAATTTTAAAATTATTTCAGAAATTTTCTGGCTTTTATTTAACCGCACGTTTGTTTATTAAATCATTAAATGCGTGTCTGATGCGCGATTTAAAATTGTTTCAAAACTACGAAAATTTTATTCTCCTAATTTTTTTAAATATTTGGGAGATTTTAAGAGTTATGTAGGATTATTTTGAATTATTTTTATTCTTTCGATGAATTCTCGCACGAGAAAGGTACCAATAATTCACGATTTGGTGACCGAGATAGGATAATAACGAGAGTAAAAATGAAAAAAAAAGGAAACCAAACCCCCAATTCTCCCCCCGTTCATACGCGCCCTGTCTTTTCTCTCTGTTTGTCACAATCGATTTCTCCAAGTCTCTCTCTCGTCTCTCTCCCCAATCTCTCTGTCTCTCCTTCTTTCTTCCTCTTCTCTCTTTTTAATTCCTCCCTGTTTTCCTATCTCATGATTTCCACCGCTGTTTTTCTAGCGAGTCCGTGGTTATATTCTCCGGTATCACTGCTTCCTTGTCAATTTCTTGAATTTTCAGGCGTATATATATATATATATATGCGTATACTTTTGTGTGTATCTGCGCGTGGGCGCGTGTTTTGTGCTCTATGTTTCTGATTTCCGCCGCCCTTCTCTTTTATATTCTGGCGAATTCGCCGCCTTGTCCTGTTTTAATTCAGCAGTTAATCTTGATGTTGCATATATATATATACTTATATGTATGTATATGTCTTGAATGATTCCGTTTATTCCTCGTTGTCGCTGCCCCACACCATTTTCCGGTGAGGATGGCGGCGCGTGGCGCGGTCCTGACTGTGTCCCTGTGGTTTTGTTGCTCTATTCGGTTGATCCTGATTAACTTTCTGTTTATTTAATTCTGCAGAAATTTATTGAATAATTTCGTGATAGAATAAATTTCGCATGGAAAATTATTTTTAATCGGTCGAGTTTTGCGTTGGAAACCTGAGAATTTATCAGGGACCCGCAAAACATTACCGCCGTCGGCGATGAGACTCGGCGAGCCGGCTGTGGACGGTGATGATTTTTATCTGAGTCCTATGTTCATAAATTGAATAAATGAGTTGTGGAATAAATTTCGAAACGAAAATTACGAATAAAAATATAAAAATGCAATAACAATAATAAATATTTGAAATGACATTGGTGTTTGGGAATTGTTAATTGTAGCTGTGGATTGTTGGTATTGGTTGTGATTGACGTCGAATTCTTTCGACGGGTAGGCCGATGAACAAAGGAGACGCTGCCCGATTTTCGGGAAATTAATTCCAAAAATACGGGAACGTAACCTATAATTATCGAAGACGTCGAATAACCATATATAATTATATTATATGAACTTAATTGTGGTTGAGACAAGATAATTTATAAACGAGTATACGTATTTTCCGAAAAATAAACACTGAACCGAGTTTCGAAGATGTAAACCATAATTGCTATGTGTATTTCAGTAATACATATAAATATTAGTTGGGTTATGAAATCCTATGGGTAGAATAGGATAGCGGTGTTATGTTAAGCGAGACGATTATCTGAATTAGGGTATTTCAACCCTGTACGTCCTAGTCGGAAGACCCGAGACGTGACATTGGACTAGGAATGATCTAGTAATTAATTATCAGACTCACCAAGGTTCCAATCGAAGGACACGAAGGATAGGGTTGTGTCCAGAATAGGATAGTGATTTGACGATAAAGCCAAACGTTGGCAATTCAAAAGTCAACCGATAATAGTGGTTAAAGCTTCTCGAGGCAAGTATTCCCGAACTTTGTTTTACATACTGCAAATATTTCCTCGTTCCTATTCTAAGTTCAGAATAGTTAAATATTTTATATTTCGCTGCAATTACTCTTGTTATGCATATTCTTTTCATTATTGTTCCTATAATTCGATTGCTCTCTTGAGCAAATACCCATTCTTTCTGGTTATTTGCGAACCCTGAATTGGGATATTTTGAATTCAAAATGATTTGACATTAAAATACTCCACGGGCTGGATAATGATGATGTGTGGGATTAAGTTTTACTTAATCCTAAGGATTGGGACATGACCGGTGCCTTGAGATGGGCCGTAGTGCCTGGGGACCCGACTGGATTTATACAGGTAGGTATAGATCTGTACTATATCATGACTGATCAGCAAGATATAGATGCGAACTAGTATCCAGTCTAATTTGTTGTTGATCTCCATTAACAGCATTCTCTCTCGAAAGGTTTTATGATTCCAAAACCGGATAAAACCCTGACTCAGGAGATGAATCTGGGAATCGCTTGTCACCTTTGGATTTATAATCAAAGGCTGGTGCCAGCCAAGGTTTATTCGCTCTACTCACTCAAATAAATAGAATTGTTTAAAATTATTTAATGATTTTTGTCCGAAAATTTTCCTTTGATATTAATGTTTGAAACTCAAATTATATACTTGCGGGGCATTTTTGGCTCACTCTTGCTTTGTAAATTCTTATTTCTTTCAGAAGCAGATAAGCATAAAAGTGAATAGCTTTCGTTATACAGCAGAAGTTCGAGAAATCTTCGCTGCGAGAGAACGAAGATACTAGAAAAATATGACAAGGACATTAGCATAAAGGTATTTGCACTTGTATTGTAGTTGATATGAATCGTAGAAGGTTAGATTCTTGTTTCATACCATAACCTGTAAATGATCCGGATTCAAGGGGTTAATTGAATATTCTTTTATTTTATGTAAAGATTGTTTAGTGACACCAAATCTTGACCCCGGATTTTGGTTTTTACAAGTTGGCATCAGAGCTACAGGTTATTGGTCACTGAAATAAGAATAGTGAGAGGAAGATAGGAGTGGTAGGCCGTACAAGATAGGAAAGACCCTAGGCATACTCATGTTAAGTTGAGTTGAGTGCGAATTAGGGTTAGCAGATCCGATATGGAGTTGATAGGATATGATTGTTGAGAAAGTGTAAGGCGAATATCACAACGCTATAGGTATATTGAATTCTCAGATCCTACAGTAATGAGGAATCGACAGATCGACGGAGATTGGGTATGTTACCCTCTATTCATGTGATTTTAAAGAAAATGCGAATGAGTCTTGTGAGAACTCCGTGTAAGAAAGGCTAGGTGAGTTTTGGGTATGATTTAACTTAGAATTAGGTAGTAGGACGAGCTTCACGCTGGAGGCAACGAGTTGATGAAAGCTGATGAAGAACCAACATTGCACGTTTCGAAGGCACCACCGTTACGAAAAGGTTCTTATCACGTATCGGGCACTGCGCAAGGAATGGTATCTACCTTATTGGGTATAGGAAAGTCTAGCAAGGAGGTGTGACCCTGTCTAAAGACAGAATGTCAAATCACATGCGTGGTTGTAAGCGTAACATCAAGGATGATGATAGGAATGTCAAGGATAGTACCAGATGTCAGCATGGCGATAGAATTGCGAATAAAATGATATACAACGAAGTTTCATCGACTAATTAATGTGAATGGAATCCAAGGAAAAATAATAAAAGATGTACCAAAGTGGGAAAGACCCTTATATGGGCATTCTTTCAATTAGATATCTCATTAATGGATCATAAGAATAGCAAGTGACTTATATAGTAATGACGACCAAACATTGATTTTCAAAATTTTAAAATGAGATTTTCGAAAAAGATTTCCTTAATAAACTTTCAGAAGATCTTTTGCATAAAATGAGTTTTACAATTTGGTTGTCGAGTTACTACTTAAGTTCTTGTTATTATAAATAGAAAATGACTTAAAAAGAAGAATGGATATAGACTCAGTGTTGTTAGTTCGAAGGACCAAGTAGACCCACCAGCAAGAAGAAATTTTTTTCGTGAAAGACGAAAGTAAACTTTGTATAATAATATCAATAATTGAATCAACATGTTAAAGTATTATTTACCCAATTCATGAAACTGTTAAAATTTAACGAGATTCGTAATTTGAACGGACAGCGGATGATTGAAGGAAATGGAAGAATCTTCCAGATGATTGGAAAAAAATAGTATCCCTATCAACGGAGTTGGGATGTTGTGGGATCGATTGTTATTCTACGCTGCATAGAGGAAATCAGAAGTAATAATTATAAATTTCGTACAGATGCGCTTATGGTCGAATCAGTAAAATATTTGATGTGAAGGCATTTCCAGACAGCATTCTGAAGCAATGAAGTGACTTGAACTGTGAACCTGTATTCGAACGATCCTGAAGGCATATGTAGGTGAAATGTGGAAGGTGATCGACACTAACATTCTTTCTTCTAAAATGATAGCATATTTTCTTCTCGATCCTTGAATACGTATGAGCTTCTTCTATCATATGAGGCAAAAATGAAAGAAAATTTATTATATTCCTTTTGAATTGTTTTTCTTCTCAAATTATTGATTCATGATTGAGACAAACAGTGTTGTGGTATGACGCTTTGTCGAAATGACAAAGAGTTGGGTGGGACGCCACATAATCATGTGTTGTATGCCATATAGTATGAAATACTGGTCATCTTGAGTACGAATATGGTTGTCTCATTCTTCACTCATTTTTTTTCTTCCTTCAATTTCCTAATTTACAAATTCTCCCAATCGTTTGTGGCATTGTTATTCCTTATTCAGTTTCAATCAAAGTCATATTCGCAAACTCTCCTCCTGCAAAAGAAATGAAATAGTGTGGCACGTGAAATCATACAACAAACCTGGATACGATTTCAAGTCGATAAATGGTGGACACCTGCGAGCAGGGAAGAATGGATACACCGATAACGTGGTCATGGCAAAGACATCAAGTCAGACAGTTGTTCTTGTTACGGGGATCTCACCGGTATGATAGATTGCGTTAATGCGATGCACTGTAAATTAGAAAATTTCAACGAAAGATGAATCATTTGTGAACCGTAATAAATAAATTAATTATAAAAAAAGGAAGGAAAGCTGTGTGTGTCAGAAAAAGCAATGAGTATCGAAACGACCATCAAATATCAAGGGAATTCTTAACAATGACTCAGGCATGTAATTAATGCATGAAATATCCCTTCGTCACGGAAAGATTTGTGTTGTGAAGAGTCAAGATAGAAGAAATCTTGATTACAACCAAATCTCGAACGTGTCCTTCAAGAGATTGTGAAGTTCTCTAACTTAAGTAAATGAATGATGGCAAATTTAATACCCATAAGCATGCCAAACGACGAAAGTTCGATACGAGAACATAAGTGGAGATGAAGGAATGGCGATTCGACTGCAAATTCTTTTATGAAATAATGATCTAACGATTGAGTTTCCACCAGATTGTGACGGTGATAATGGAGACCAGTTAGTTGGTCAGCACTTGGTTGAAGTGATAAGTTAAAGGAGTTAATTGATCAACTTTACCAACTAATGATTAGTTAAATAGAGATCGATTCCAATTAGATTAAGTCAAACTCTGACATGATTTTCAGTTCCGAAATCAAAGCAATTAGGAATTTGGAAGAAGAGATGGCATTAGCAGAAATCGAAAGTTTAGCAGGATTAGCATGATGTTACTGCAAATATGTGTGAGATTTTTATCTAGATGGATACGCTCTTTTCGATAAACAAGAGGAACAAAAAGTAATTGGTACATGGTAGTAAGAAGAATATTTTCAAGAACTGAAGGTTCGAGATAAAGCAGAGAGATTCTATCATCTGTAATAGCGTTCCAGGAAGGACTTGGGTGTATACCCATATCAAATGGAAGCTACCATAAATTAGTGGAGAGAACGTTTGCAAGAACCGAAAATCTAAGATAGAGCAAAGAAATATTACCATCTGTAATAATACTCCATGAAAGACGTGAATGTACATCCATGTTGAATTACAATCTAATGGAAGATACTGTGAAATACTTGGAAATTCGCAAATCCAAGTATCCGAAGTAAGATAGAGACTGACGAAGTCTGCATATGAACTCAGGAAAAAGGAATGTTGATCAAATAGGGAAAGCCAAGCTAAGAAAAATAGATACAATAATTCTGTTAGTAAGAATTTGAAAATTATAAATAAAAACCTTCATTATAGCGTTAACTTCATAAATGACTTATCTAATAATGAACAGATTAGTATTATCAAGAAAAAGAAATCCCTTATGTTTAAAAAGAGTTAATGAATAATGAGAATGGAGAAATAAATAAGAAAAGAAATGGAATCAAAAGAATGATAAAGAAATTTTATAAAATAATCCAGGATATATGCAAGTTAGGAACGTTAGTTGTGCCAGAACTTATAGGAGAAGGAAGTGAAACACCGATAATTGAAGATAGAAATTTCATTCAAAGAATGTGTGTAAACAAGGGAGATGAAACCAAGGTATTAGTGGTGAACGGTTAAAGAAAAAAATTGCAATGAATCTCATATCGGAATTCATTAGAATTAAAACAAAGCCCCGAAGATTCTAACGAAGATATACCAAGGTTACCTCCAAACATGCGGTGAAATTTCTCATTGGTTACTGCACAGAGTCGAGATGGTGTCAAAAGCCCTGTATCATATGACCCAGTAGGAATGAAATATTGAGTGAATGAAACTTCAGGAGTGTGAAATGAAAGAATAATGAAATAAAGAGTGTTTCGTGCTATGCACAAGAGAGATCATGAAAAAAAAGAAAAGAAAAAGATAATGGAGGTATGAAGTTACGCATCGATTATTAGAAGTTGTAAGTCTGAAGATTAAATGAACATAAAGTACCAGGAGTATTTGGATAGTGTAATTGTATTTATTGATAACATCTTCGCCCATTCAAGGACTAATGAAGACCAAGTTGAACGCCTGAAGACATGCATGCGAAGGGTTGAAAAGTAGCAATTGCATTCTCAGCTTCAAAGGTATGAATTCTGGTTATAATTGATTATAAGCTCCCATTGTGTGGTTAACTGCCAAACAGGAAAGGTCCATTTAAGGATAGATGTTTTGAGTAGAAAAGAAAGATTGAATATTATTAGGAGTACCGGGGAATGGATAAAGGAATTTGAAAAGTTAGAAATTGAAAAAAAAATAGGTTTTGATCCGGCTTCTGAATTATATTGATACTTACTTTGTTGTTAGATATCAAAGGTGGTATTAATATAGATGATTGGTGTTGACTTCAGTATAGAATGTTGTGAGCATCAAAGTTCATATTAATATCTAATTGGATATGACAACAAAATGAGTATTATTACTAGGAATTCGGTTTTGAATAAAGTTATGATCCATCCCAATCTAAATCAATATATTTTCTTTCAGATAGTAAAGGATTCTCGCGGCGAATATCTTTGATAGTGATTGAAAAGAAATTGGGATATCCTGTTAAGTGGTATGTTAAATGTAATTATTGAAATTTTCCTTTAAGTTAAACTTTTGAATAAATGTAAGACATTTTGAAGCATAAAATGCCTTGAGCTCAGTATATCAGACGCAGATGAACGAAAAGTACAAGAGACTGGTTAAAGATTCTCGAATACGATTGAAAACGCTCATATGTCAGGCTAATCAAATAGGAAAAAACATGAAAGGTAAAGTTGAACAGCCATTAAAAATAGGAGGCATTCATGAGCATGAATTATTAGAACTAGAACCAAAATAAGATTAGTACCAACTAAGTTAGTCCCTTGGGACAGTAAGAAAATAGAATGATTGTGAATGAGTTGGTCTTTTTGTCACAGGTATAACGAGTTCATAAGACATTCATGTGTGTATGACCATGACGAGTAAGTTAGCTCCAAATGTATGAAGTAAAGATTGAGTTAGGGGTTGCATGAGAAACTGATAAATTTGATAACGGTAGGGGACCGTTGAATGGTGATTAAAGTGATGAGTTTTGAGAAATTTTAAGTAAGATACTCGAAAAATAGCATGGTCTGTTCTTTAGCATGATTCTGAGGACAGAATCCTTTTAAGGGGGAAGGATGTAACGTCCGGGAAATATTACGTAATTATTTTTATCAGTAAATAATTATTATGTGATTTTTATGTGAATTTTGGGGAATTATTTGATGATGGATAATAATATTTGGATGTTTATTTCTGATAAAATTTAGATATTTTAATTTTTAATTATCCAGGATAAAATGTAAATAGTTTTGGTATTTTTCTGGTAATTTTTGGATCATTATATGATTTTATAAGTATTTACAGAATTAATAATGATTATTTCACGTAATTATAAAATTACTTTTTAGAACCAGAAATCATCCCACTTCAACCGTTTTTGCGTTTTTACAACCCGAAACTCTTCCGAAAACTCCTTCCGAACCTAATCTGATAATTCTGAACACTTTTCATGTTTTGATTTTTTCGATCCGGGTACGGTTTGACCTGTACGAGTTCAGATGTGAAATTTTCGATACACTAATCTTTTTATAGATCGATAAAAAAACTCTGTATTCTCAAAAGGCGAGATATTATTATCTTATGTTCATATAAAGTGTTTTATAGGAAGCTCTGTTTTGATAATTATCCAAGTCTGATATTAAAATTGTATCTTCTTTTTAGTTACTTAGTGGCTAAATAACCTGTTTTCGGATCCGGTATGTAAGTGTAATTATTGAATTATTCAATAAATAAAATATGCGATGGGTCTGTCGGCTACGTGTTGCTGTATTAATAATTGTTTGTGATTTGTTGGACGCGAAGATTAATTTTATAATTAATTATCAAGCTGTATGAATTTAATTCATTTTAAAGTGATTTTATTATATATTTATTCTTATAAATGCTAAAATTGTTTCTAAAATTATTTTTATTGTTTTATAATTCTATTTATTATTTTAAGAATTTATAAAATCCAGAAATTAATATTTTATCAATTATTCATCCTTAAATAATTTTCTGATTGCATTTAAGTGTAAATTCTGTATTAAATTCCAACATGTTTCAAAAATCATGAAATTAATATTTTACTAAGTTTGGAATATTTCAATAATTTTAAAATTATTTCGGAAATTTTCTGGCTTTTATTAAACCACACGTTTGTTCATTAAATCATTAAATGTAGGTCTGATGCGCGATTTAAAAATGTTTCAAAACTATGAAAATTTTATTCTACTAATTTTTTTAAAATATTTGGTAGATTTTAAGAGTTATGTAGGATTAATTTGAATTATTTTTATTCTTTCGATGAATTCTCGCACAAGAAAGGTACCGATAATTCACGATTTGGTGACCGAGATAGGATAATAACGAGAGTAAAAATGAAAAAAAAAGAGAAGGAAACAAAACCCCCAATTCTCCCCCCTGTTCAAACGCGCCCTATCTTTTCTCTCTATTTGTCGCGATGAATTTCTCCAAGTCTCTCTCTCGTCTCTCTCCCCAATCTCGCTGTCTCTCCTTTTTTCTTCTTCTTCTCTCCTTTTAATTCCTCCCTGTTTTCCTATCTCATGATTTCCACCGTTGTTTTTTCGGCGAGTCCATGGCTATATTCTTCGGTATCGCTGCTTCCTTGTCTATTTCTTGAATTTTCAGGCGTATATATATGTGTGTATACGTTTGTGTGTATCTGCACGTGGGCCCGTGTTTTGTGCTTCGTGTTTCAAATTTTCGTAGTCGCCCTTCTCTGTTATTTTCTGGCGAATTCGCCGCCTTGTCCTGTTTTAATTCAGCAGTTAATCTTGATGTTGCATATGTATATATATACTTATATGTATGTATATGTCTTGAATGATTCCGTTTATTCCTCGTTGCCGCTGCCCCTCACCGTTTTCCAGTGAGGATGGCGGCGCGTGGCGCGGTCCTGACTGTGTCCCTGTGGTTTTGTTGCTCTATTCGGTTGATCCTGATTAACTTTTTGTTTATTTAATTCTGCAGAAATTTATTGAATAATTTCGTGATATAATAAATTTGCGTGGAAAATTATTTTTAATTGGTCGAGTTTTGCGTTGGAAACCCGAGAAATTATCGGGGACCCGCAAAACATTACCGCCGTCGGCGATGAGCCTCGGCGAGCCGGCGGTGGACGGTGATGATTTTTATCTGAGTCCTATGTTTATAAATTAAATAAATGAGTTGTGGAATAAATTTTGAAACAAAAAATTCGAATAAAAATATAAAAATGCAATAACAATAATAAATAATTGAAATGACATTGGTGTTTGGGAATTGTGAATTGTAGTTGTGGATTGTTAGTATTGGTTGTGATTGACGTCGAATTATTTCGACGGGTAGGCCGATGAACAAAGGAGACGCTGCCCGATTTTTGGGAAATTAATTCCGAAAACACGGGAACGTAACCTATATTTATCGGAGACGTCGAATAACCATATATAATTATATTATATGAACTTAATTGCGGTTGAGACAAGATAATTTATAAACGATCGATTACCCCGTTTTTTAAAATGACGAGTATACGTATTTTCCGAAAAATAAACACTGAACCGAGATTCGAATATGTGAACCATAATTGCTAAGTGTATTTCAGTAATATATATAAATATGAGTTGGGTTATGAAATCGTATGGGTAGAATAGGATAATGGTGTTATGTTAAGCGAGACGATTATCTGAATTAGGGTATTTCAACCCTGTAGGTCCTAGTCGGAAAACCCAAGATGTGACGTTAGACTAGGAATGATCTAGTAATTAATTATCAGACTCAACAAGATTCCAATCGAAGGACACGAAGGATAGGGTTGTGTCCAGAATAGGATAGTGGTTTGACGATATAGCCAAACGTTCAAGGAAATTCAAAAGTCAACCGATAATAGTGGTTAAAGCTTCTCGAGGCAAGTATTCCTGAACTTTCTTTTAAAATACTGTAAATATTTCCTCGTTCCTATTCTAAGTTCAGAATAGTAAAATGTTTTATATTTCGCTGTAATTACTCTTGTTATGCATGTCCTTTTCATTATTGTTCCTATAATTCGATTGCTCTCTTGAGCAAATACCCATTCTTTCAGGTTATTTGCGAATCCTGAATTGGGATATTTTGAATTCAAAATGATTTGATATCAAAATACTCCACGGGCTGGATAATGATGATGTGTGGGATTAAGTTTTACTTAATCCTAAGGACCGGGACATGACCGGTGCCTTGAGATGGGCCGTAGTGCCTGGGGACCCGACTGGATCTATACAGGTAGGTATAGATCTGCACTACATCCTGACTGATCAGCAGGATATAGATGCGAACTAGTGTCCAGTCTAATTTGTTGTTGATCGCCATTAATGGAATTCTCTCTCGAAAGGTTATATGATTCCAAAACCGGACAAAACCCTGATTCAGGAGATGAATCTGGGAATCGCTTGTCACCTTTGGATTTATAATCGAAGGCTGGTGACAACCAACGTTTATTCGCTCTACTCACTCGAATAAATAGAATTGTTTAAAATTGTTTAACGATTTTTTTCCGGAAATTTTCCTTTGATATTAATGTTTGAAACTTAAATTATATACTTGCTGGGCATTTTTGGCTCACTCTTGCTTTGTAAATTCAATTTCTTTCAGAAGTAGATAAGCATAAAAGTGAATAGCTTTAGTTAGACAGCAGAAGTTAGAGAAATCTCCGCTGCGAGAGAACGAAGATGCTAGAAAAATATGACAAGGACATTAGTATAAAGGTATTTGCACTTGTATTATAGTTGATGTGAATCGTAGAAGGTTAGATTCTTGTTTCATACCATAACCTGTAAACGATCCGGATTCAAGGGATTAATTGAAATCTTCTTTTATTTTATGTAAAGATTGTTTAGTGACACCAAATCTTGACCCCGAATTTGGGTTGTTACAATCTTCTCCAATCAAATCAAACTCAACTCCGGCCAACTGTCATTTTAATTAAAGCTTGTTCCGTGTATAATCAAACCCCTAACAGCCTATATACCTCAGCTTCTTCAAAATCAAAAGCATATAAATCAAAATTTCATATAAACCCTAATAATTGAATTCGACCATACCGGAATCGTTTGATGAAATTGAATACATAAATTGACTGGACACATCACAAAGAAGCTATACCAATCATCAAATCAATCTAATAACCCTAGAATAAAAAAGCCCTATTTCGAACATACACCCTAGAAATTAAAATTGAAAAATAACGAATTAAAACATGAAATTGATGCAAGAAATTGAAAGAATAGATCAAAAGTATCGATTTGACTACTCAAATGAACAGATTTGGTGCTCAAAATTGATCAAAATCACTGGTTGATTCTTCGACCCGATTCTGGAAAACCCGACCCGAAAATATAGAATTTTATGACTCTTTCTGATTTTTAATAATTTAATTACGCTTGTATTACATCATAATTAAATAATGTAACGACTGAGAACTTATGCTTGTATTATATCATAATAAAGATAAATTATGTGGGATATTATGTCATTTATGTGTAATTAGTTATAAGACCCTACATGCTATATGTTATGTGTATTTTCCGGGTATTTTCCGGGTAATTATCGGATATTTTATTTCGTATTTAAACCCTTCGTATCAAAAGTTATACGACCCGAACTATATTTAAATAGCTGATATTTCAAATGAAAAAATTGGCCTTATTTTTCGTAGAAAGGCTTATACCACAGCGTTATTTTATAAATTTTCTTATTTCGTGAAAAATGACTTTTTCGGGCACCATTGGATGTTAAAACCCCCACAAAAATCACATTTTTATTTTTATAAAATTATAGGACTTTCAAATATACCATTTCTTTGCATTTTTGAATTATTCACAAATTTTGGGAATTTTTGGCATATATATTGTATTTATTAAATATTTAAAAATTCAAAATTAATACCCAAAAATTATAAAATTGGGGGCCAATTAATTTTAAATGATGTATAATTATGACCTTAATTTTAATTAGGTGTATTATTTTACTTACTATAAATAACTTAATTTTTATTTAATTATTTATAATTAATAATTAAAAATCAGAAAAATCAGATAATTCTCTAAAATTCAGGTCGGATCTTTGAATTCAAGTTGAAGAATCAAACTGTGATTTCAAGCCGATTTCTGCATCAAATCGAGTGATTCAAGTACTCAAATCAAAGGTTTTGATCTGTTCTTTCTGTTTTTTATATCAATTTCAAGTTTTAATTCGTATATTTTGATTTTCGATTTTAGGGTTCATAACTGAGATTTGGGGATTTTAGTTCTAGGGGTTATTGAATAATTTTGATGATTGATATAGCTTCCTGGTGATGTTTAGAGTCGATTCATGATATTTAATTGAACAAATGATTGTTTGAACTATTAATTCGATTTCCAGGGTTTACGCCTAATTTTAAATTAATCGAATTTTTGATTTTAGAGATAGCTGAGATTGTTTAGAGGTTAGGGGTTTGATTATAGAGTTCATAAGATTTGATTTGAACTATAGAACGTGAAGTTTCATGTACAGAATTGGTAGATTGATGTTTAGCCGAAGTTTTGATCGATTTCGCCGGAGTTGGAGATTACAGGATGTTTTTGGTTTGTTTTGGCCAGAGTTAGACTGCTAGGATGATTTGGAATTAAAATCCTATGAAAAACACACCAAACGGTGTTGTTTTTGGCCCGAAAACGGTTGACCAGATGTTGCTCTAGTGGCCGGATTCTGGGCAAAATCCGGCGTGTTCTTCACGACTAGGATTTTGACCCGTTTTCAGAACCCGAGTTTGATCCGTTTTTGTCAGAGATTGATTTCTGACAAGTGTTTCTGGAAATTATTTTATTTTATTTATTTTTATAATTTATAAAATCAGTTTTTATTTATTTTATAAATTGATTAATTAATTAATTATTTAATTGATTTATATTATGAATAATTCTAAAATATTTTCTAAAATTTGAAATTGTTCATTTCTTTAATTATTTATTATTTAAAAATGATTAATTATTTTGATAATTAATCAATTAATTTCAATAAATCATAATAAATTTATTTTTAATTCTGATTTTTCCCAAATAAGTATTTAAAAAACTTTTAGGGATCAATAATTAGGAAAGATTATTTATATTGAATAATAAATTTATTTATCTGTATTTATTGAATAATAATTGAACCGTTTACCCGATTTAAACGAAACGAAAACCCTTCGACTCAGAAAAATGAATTATTTCATTAAAAATAGTTTAAATCCTAATTTCTTTTAAAAGTGAGTCGACTTTCGATATTTATTCACTTACAAGCCCTATTACGTATAGAGACGAGTCCAAGAATTCCCGAAAAATAGGAAACAAGTCAGATATGGTTCAGTAAAGTAAATAGGAAATTGAAATTGATTCTTAAAATTATTTTAAACCTAGAATGACTATGTGACTTTTGTGCTATATGAATTATGTGGTCAATCAAGTCTTAATTTTTATTAATTATTATGCAATTCAAATATACGCGTACGGGTAAGCGGTAAGGCTATGTGAAGTCGGTTTAAGATGTAATTGGGATATGGGAGGACTAAATATGAATCTTTCTTTGATAGAGACGAATCCAACAAGACGAATCGAGCCAGTGGTAGAGGCAGGTGAAATACTTGGAGTAAATCGCGTGAAAGGCAAGTTTTTCCCATATTCTAATTTCAGAATAGTGAATTACTTTCAGATTTTTATCATAGTTACGCATCGACAATTCCTCTTCACAAACACTGACACAATTATTATTCCTTTGTTCATGCTTCATTTCGATTCCTGATTTCTCTTAATTCGTTAAATCCACTACTCATATTCCAATAGTATATATACATATACATAAATCCTGATATGTTCCGATGTTGGGATACATCAAAGCATACCGATTATTCCGGTTGCTCTTCTATAGACTGGATGGTGACGATTAGGATCAAATATACACTTGATCCTACGGACCAGGTATTAATCGGATCCTTGTGTTGGGCCGTAGAGCCTGGGTACCCGAATGAATCTGTATATTGAGGTATGGATCTGCATTATATCCTGGATGATCAGCAGGATATAGCTGCGAACTTGTGTCCAGTTTAGTTTATTGATACTCGTCACTCATGGCCTTTATCCTTGTCTTACGAGGTTATATCTTTGCAGATATAACCAAATTACCGGTTCATTTAGCTTAGCATATTACTATATATATATTGCAGGCTTGTTGAGCAACTTATGGCTTGTTAGGTCACACAACACTGTAGAAAGGGGTTGAATACAGTGTGTATACAATCAAATCGATTTCAGCACAAGTATGTAACAAAGATCAAGTATATTTAATAAACTCTGTTATAATATGAACTGTTGTTCTCTCTCAGTGATGAACAAATATCACTAAGAGCTTCTAGGTTATAATGTATAATCTTCTCGATTAACACATATAGTGTAAACCCTAAGTCTGTGTTTATATAGTACACAGTTACAAGATATATTCTAATTGATATGGAATATAATTCTGTCTCCTAAAATATATCAATCAGATATCTTCTACAAGTCTTCTAGCCCTCTAACTCTTTTTGCATGCATATCTTCTATTGTTTTCGTCTCGATCTTCTCCTGTAAATCAGCTTCATTCCTTAACTGAAAGTCTTCCCGCACTTAAGTTCTGATATGACCTTAAGTTCTGATATTAAGTTCTGATATGACCTTAAGTTCTGATATTAAGTTCTGACTTCCAGTAAGTCCTGATTTGTCCAATTGTTAATTTCTGAAAACTAAACACAAATCATATTAGACATGACATCTCAAATATATTTAACAATCCCCCCCAACTTGTAAATTATGCAAAATATACAGGTTAATAGATTTGATGATGTCAAAAACATTTAAGTACAAATGCAATAAAAGTTTAACTAGATAACTAACTACAACTTACAGTCCTTGTAGCTTTTACCAATCTCACTGAGTCAATCTGAATCTAAAATGATTCTTGACAAAGTTTGATATCAGCTTTTCTTCTTTATTCCTCGGGACTTGAGACATTGTAGTCTTGACTTGCTTCAAATCTTTACCTTGACTTCCAATCTGGTAGATTGCAGTCCTTAAAGCAGAGATATGGTTTCTTTCTAAACTATCACCTAGTGTTATTACCCTTGGATGAGAAGAATCTTCATTGTAGCACATACATTTCTCATTCAGTATCAATTCAAGCTTAGCATAATCCTTCTTCATTGGAATTTCACTTCCATCATCTTCAACTATGTTAGGAATGAATTCTGTAACCCTTGAACTGGAAATTCTTGCTTTATCTTTTATGGTCTTTGAAAAGAATATGTCCTAAGTCCAATCATGTATTAGGATTTAGGAATAACAATTTATGTAATCTGTTTTGATTTCATTGATATTAATAAAAGACTTGTTTTGTTTTTATTACGGGCTCTATCTATTTAAGTGTTTAAATAAGATATACCATAGTTTAGAGTAAAGCTTTTTATGGATTATGATGAGATCATAATAGTGAGACCTAAAAGATGATAAGTCTAAACTTAAATAGTTCTTGATCATAGGATTACTAACTGGTAATTAATAATCCGCAAAGATCGGTACATACTATGCTTGCTTCATTATAAAGGATGTCTGTTCTCATAGACATTTGTGTGGTGACACTATAGCTAGTATGTAGGTGCTTATTATAGAATAAGTTCACTGAACATGACTCGCCCAGCTGAACAACTGATGGAGTTCACTCACGTGTCAGCAGTTGTTCACATAGTGATAGTTGTACAAGTATCCTTAGATTTGAGGTCATCATAGTCATCTTGTGTACACTGCACTATGCTGTGGTTTAGTTCTTAGTCTTCAGGGACAATTATTAGGGCTCTACTGGGTATAGGAATTTGTACATGAAGATAGTGTATGATCAATAAAGGATCTACCCCTTCCAGTGAAGGAAGCGAATGTTCAAGGCTGATCCACTTATGCTAGTTCAAGAATCTCTGGCTCTGATTTGCATAGACCTAAGCATAGTAAATGGTAAGCAAGTGATTAAATTAGATAGGCTTGACATGAGATCCATGCCTTGTATTTAATCGGGACATTGTAGGGTAGAAGGAGTTTATTGTACGGTAACTAATTACTGAATAGGTTCTTGGTATTCTAAGCAGTGAATTCGTATTATCCGGATAGTCGCGATATGCTGAGAAGTATCCCTCACGATGTAGAATAAATGTGATTAATTAATTAATCGTATTTAATAAATTAGAGAATTTTTATAAATAATGATAAAATAGTTTTATTATTATTTATTTCTACTACCGGCTTAATATTGAACCTACAGGGTCACACCATAAAAAGAGAATGATTTAATGGTGGAGGAATTAATTAATAATGTCTAATAATTATTTATTTATGAAATAAATAATTAATTGGCAAATTTAATAATTGATTAAATGAGATTTAATTGATTATAAATTAATTAAGAAAAGTTCTTAATATTATTAATTAAAGGATTTAATTTTTGGAAATTAAATCAAGAGAGAGAATTATTTTTAAAGTGTTTAGAAAAAGGATTAATAATTAAAAGGTGTTTTAATTATTAATAAGAATAATAAATGGGTTAATAATAATAATATTTAATGGGAAAATTTCAGCTGAAAATTTTGCCTATAAATATACTGTTAGGAATATGTGTATTAGTTTGATGATAAGTTAAACAAAACACTTAGATAGAAATCTAGTGTTTGTAGCCTCAACGGATAAGACCATCTTGGCTATCCGATGAAGGAGTAGCTGTACTTAGCAATAAGTTTAGTATTGTAGCACATTTCATTCTCTGGATTCAAGTTGTAATTCTTAGATGTTGTAGGAAATTATAAGTCATGTTGACTACTAATGGATATGCAAATAGGAAGGCTAATTGTAAATATTTCATGCCTTGTAATTTTGTATAAGTGAAGAAGTATCAACGGATATTGAAGACCTTCAACGGATAAGAAACAAAGCTTCAACGGATGTCTCTAATGCTTCAACGGATAATATCCATCAACGGATAAGTGCTTCAACGGATAAAGACTTCAACTGATAATGCATCAACGGATAAAGCTTCAACGGATAAAGCCTCAACGGATAAGGCATCAACGGATGAAAGCTTCAACGGATGCTTAGTTCATTAGCAGATGATAGTGACAATTCACAAGCTGACAGAGGCACATGGGTTGACAGAGACAAACTGGAATGTGGAAGCCTCTAGGAGGAATCAAGAAAATGCAGCATTTCTATTCTGATGCAAACAAGGGAGTATTCAAAGATTCACATATTATCCTAGATTGCATTGGATAGAGAAATGAAGAAGAAACATGTGAAGAATCTTTTTAATTGTATTTTACAGTTTTGTCTTCACTTGTAAACTTGGTGATATATAAACCAAGTAGCAGCTAGTAATTAGACAAGAATTTTCTAGAGCTGTTTAAAAATATCTAGAGAGAAAATCATATAGTTTGTACTAGGAAGCATCTGTGATTTAATTCTTTGAATCACAGATTTTCTGAAATATCACATCTCTGGTGGAACAACAAATCCACCAGAAAAATTTTTAAGTTCTTTGTGTTCTTTACATTTGTGTTTGAATATATATCTGTCTGTATTAGCTTCAAGCAATTCACACACTTGTTCTCAAAAACACTTAGCCTTAGAAACTGCTCAAAACTTGAAAAAGTTTTGAGATTTACATTCAACCCCCTTCTGTAAATCTCATTGTTAGTCCACTGGGAATAATAATTGGTATCAGAGCAAGCTCTTAACATACAAAGAGTTTAAAGATCTATTCTGCTAACATCATGAGTAAGAAGGATATTGGTGTAAAGATTCCAATCCTGGAAAGAGATAACTATCATCACTGGAAGGTGAAGATGCACTTACATCTTCTCTCTCAAGATGAAAGCTACATCAACTGCATTGATAATGGTCCTCACATCCCACACAAAGTGGCAACAGCTGCTACTACAACAGTTGCTGTTGGACAGTCTATTCCAAAGCCAAAGGCAGAATGGACTGTTGAAGATATTGAAGAGGTCCACAAGGACAAGAAAGCCATGAACATTCTGTTTAATGGCCTGGATCAAGATATGTTTGACAATGTCATCAACAGCCAAACTGCTAAGGAAATTTGGGATACTGTGCAGCTTATCTGTGAAGGTACTGAGCAAGTTAGAGAAAACAAAATGCAGCTTCTCATTCAACAGTATGAATATTTTCACTATAAAGAAGGAGAATCATTGAATGATACCTTCAACAGATTCATGAAACTGTTGAATGGATTGAAGCTGTATGGGAGAGTGTACCAAGTCAAGGACTCCAATTTAAAATTTCTAAGGTCTCTACCAAAGGAATGGAAGTCTATGACTGTTTATCTAAGAAATTCTCAAGATTATAAGGACTTCACACTTGAAAGATTATATGGAATTTTGAAGACTTATGAACTTGAGATGGAGCAAGATGAGATGTTGGAAAAGGGAAAGAGAAAAGGAGGATCAGTTGCACCTCAAAATTGGCACAAGCAAATCAGAATCAAGCAAGGGTAAAGAGCAAGTTGCTGAGGATGAAGACAAATCCAGTCAGGATGACTCTGATGATATTGATGAACATCTGGCCTTTCTGTCCAGGAGGTTTGCAAAGATGAAGTTCAGGAAAAATACAAAATTCATTAAGCCAAACAAAAACATGGTGGACAAATCAAAGTTCAAATGTTACAACTGTGGCATTAGTGGACACTTTGCAAGTGAGTGTAGGAAGCCAACTTCTGATAAAAAGAAATTTGAGCAAGTTGATTACAAAAAGAAGTATTTTGATTTGCTCAAACAAAAGGAAAGAGCTTTTCTCACTCAAGATGATTGGGCAGCAGATGGGGTCAATGAAGATGATGATGTGGAATATGTCAACCTAGCCCTGATGGCCAATTCTGATAAAAATGAAACTAGTTCATCAAGCAACCAGGTAATTACTACTGATCTCTCTCAGCTTTCTAAACATGAATGCAATGAAGCCATAAATGATATGTCCAATAAATTATATCATTTGCGGGTTTCCCTTAAATCACTAGCTAAAGAAAATACTAGGATCAAAGAGAATAATATGTTTTTAAGTGATAGGAATGCTGTGTTAGAGAATCAAGTAATTGAGCTTGAAAAGATTAAACTTAAATGCTTGACTGTTGAGAGTGAACTAGAAGAAGCTGTTAAGAAAGTAGAAATTCTTTCTAAACAGTTAGAAAGTGAGCAAGAGGTAATCAAGGCCTGGAAAACATCTAGGGATGTTAGTGTTCAAATTGCCAAGGTTCAGGGAATTGAATCATTCTGTGAGGATACCTGGAAGAAAAACAAAAAGGAGTTAGAATTGATTGATGGATTGTCAACGGATGTGGAATCAACGGATGATGAAAGTTATCCGTTGAAGGAAGAAAAGGAGCATCCGTTGAAGGCTCATCAATTAAAACAGGCAAGTAATTTTAAAAATAAAAACCTTAATAAGAAGAATGATTCTACTCTCAAGAACTTTGTCAAAGAAGGAGCTAGCACATCCAAAGATGCCAGTAAGGTGAATATAGGACACATGACTTTGGATCAGCTGAAAAATAGGCTTAAGTTGGTTGAGGATAAGAAGGAAATTAAAAGAAAATCTAAAAGAAATGGGAAGGTAGGGATTAACAAACATAACAATTACACACCTGATAGGTATACTCCTAGAAAAAGCTGTGTGCATTATAAAAGTGTTAATCACCTATCTGATAATTGCAAATTTGTTAAAAATGCTCCCATGCCTTCAAATCCCTCCATGCCTAACATGTCTATGTCACATCTGCATGCTATGTCTGTTATGTCTCATCAGAATCCTCATGCACATTTTGCAAACATGCCATATATTAATAATCCTTATTTTACTGCATTTAGTATGCCTCACATGCCATACAATATGCCTATGTGGAATAACATGTTTGCACAATCTATGCCTTATCAATCAAATGTGCTAAATGATTCTGTGACTAACCCTACACTTCAACCAACCACATATGAGATCAAGGTTGACCCAAAGTTACCTAAGTCAAAAGATGCAGGAGGAATGAAGTCTAGGAAAAAGACTAACAAGGCTGGACCCAAGGAAACTTGGGTACCAAAATCAACTTGATTGATTTTGTTGTGTGCAGGGACAAAGAAGGAATCTATGGTACTTGGACAGTGGCTGTTCAAGACACATGATAGGAGATTTCACCCTGCTCACAGAGTTTAAGGAGAGAGCTGGCCCTAGCATAACCTTTGGAGATGACAGCAAAGGATTCACTATGGGATATGGCTTGATTTCAAAAGGAAATGTCATCATTGATGAAGTTGCATTGGTTGATGGTCTCAAACACAACTTATTGAGCATCAGTCAACTATGTGACAGAGGGAATATTGTTTCCTTCAATTCTGAAGCCTGTATTGTCACAAGTAAAAAGGATAATAAAGTGGTTCTAACTGGAGTTAGAAAAGGGAATGTGTACTTAGCTGACTTCAACTCTACAGATGCAGAATCCATTACTTGTCTTTTTAGCAAAGCAAGTGCAGTTGAAAGTTGGCTATGGCACAAGAAGCTGTCCCATTTGAATTTCAAGACAATGAATGATCTAGTCAAAAAGGACTTGGTTAGAGGAATGCCTCTAGTGGAATTCACAAGGGATGGACTGTGTGATGCTTGTCAGAAAGGAAAGCAAAAGAAAGTATCATTCAGTAAGAAGCTTGAATCTGTAATTGATGAACCATTGCAACTGCTACACATGGATCTTTTTGGACCAGTCAATGTATTGTCAATTTCAAGGAAAAGATATTGCCTAGTGATTGTTGATGATTTCTCTAAGTTTTCATGGGTCTATTTTCTTGGATCAAAGGATGAAGCTAGTGAAATCATTATCAATCATATCAAGCAAGTCAACAATCATCCTGATTTCAAAGTAAGGAATATTAGAGTGACAATGGAACTGAGTTCAAGAATTCAACCATGAAGTTGTTCTGTGAAGAAAATGGGATCATGCATGAGTTCTCAGCTCCAAGGACTCCACAACAAAATAGTGTGGTGGAAAGGAAGAACAGATCACTAATTGAGGCTGCAAGGACAATGCTTGAAGAGTCAAAACTCCCAACTTACTTTTGGGCTGAGGCTGTTAACTGTGCATGTTACACTCAGAATATTTCTCTAATCAATCAGGCAAAAGGCATGACTCCCTATCAATTATTCAAGAGAAGAAAACCAACTTTAAACTTTCTGCATGTCTTTGGTTGCAAATGTTACATCTTAAGGAATCAATCTGATCACAAAGGGAAGTTTGATGCAAAGGCTGATGAAGGAATATTTGTTGGTTATTCTGCTGGAAAATCTTATAGGGTCTACAATCTAAGAACCAACATTGTCATGGAATCTGTGCATGTTGTGTTTGATGATAAAAAGATTGATGGACTAACAGATGAGGGACATCATGAAGGACTCAAATTTGACAACATTGAGATATATTGTGATGATAGTGAAGATGAGAATGATGAAGAAGGCATCTCAAGAAGAATTCAGAATCTGCCTTTGGATAATGCACAGAATGCTGCATCCGTTGAAAGTCATAATTCAGCTTCCGTTGAAAGAAGCAATGCAGCATCCGTTGAAAGACAAAGTGCATCATCCGTTGAAGTTCATAATGAAGCATCCGTTGATCACAGTCTGTCAACGGATAATCAATTCACTTCATCAGTTGATAGAGCTCCCAATTCCTTTCAAAGGATCAGCAACTCAGGGGGAGTTTCAACCAATCAACATTCTATCTCACATCATGACAATACTGAGGCAACCTCATCTAGAGCTAATCTACCACCTCAAAGAAAATGGACCAAGAATCACCCTTTTGAACTGATCATTGGTGATGCTACATCTAAAGTGCAAACTAGAAGGGCTACTCAAGATGAATGTCTGTATAGTAGCTTTCTTTCACAGGAGGAACCTAAGAGAGTGGAAGAAGCTCTATTGGATCCAGATTGGATTTTAGCAATGCAAGAGAAGCTAAACCAATTTGAAAGGAACAAAGTATGGAAGCTGGTACCCAAGCCAAAGAACAAGAGTTCTATTGACACAAAATGGGTATTCAGAAACAAGATGGATGAAAATGGCATTGTCATAAGGAATAAAGCCAGATTGGTTGCTAAAGGCTATTCTCAACAAGAAGGAATAGATTTTGATGAAACATTTGCTCCAGTTGCCAGACTTGAGGCCATCAGAATCTTTCTAGCTTATGCAGCTCATGCCAATTTCAAAGTCTATCAAATGGATGTCAAGAGTGCATTTCTAAATGGGGAATTGGAGGAGGAAGTTTATGTAAGCCAACCTCCAGGATTTGAAGATCCAAACTTTCCAGACTATGTGTATTATCTATTGAAAGCACTCTATGGACTAAAGCAAGCACCTAGAGCCTGGTATGAGACTTTGTCAAAATTCCTTCTAGATAATCATTTCACAAGAGGTACTGTTGACAAAACTCTCTTCTTCAGAAATGTTAATGGCTCTAAAATACTTGTTCAAATTTATGTAGATGATATTATATTTGGATCTACAGATGATAAGCTTTGTAAAAAGTTTGCTAAGTTAATGCAAAGTAAATATGAAATGAGCATGATGGGAGAGCTAACTTATTTTCTTGGTTTACAAGTTAAACAAGTTAGTGATGGAATTTTCATTAGTCAAACTAAATATATTTATGATCTTTTAAAGAAGTTTGACTTAATGGACTGTTCATCTGCAAAAACTCCCATGACCACTGCCACCAAGCTTAAATTAAATAAGGCTGAAAAGTCTGTGGATATTTCAAGTTATAGAGGCATGGTTGGCTCACTTTTATATTTAACTGCTAGTAGACCTGATATAATGTTTTCTACATGTCTCTGTGCTAGATTTCAAGTTGACCCTAAAGAATCTCACTTAGTGGCTATTAAAAGAATCTTCAGATATCTCAAAGGGACTCCAAATCTAGGAATTTGGTATCCTAGAGAGTCTGGTTTTGATCTAATTGGCTACTCAGATGCAGATTATGCAGGCTGTAAAATAGATAGGAAAAGCACAACTGGCACCTGTCAATTTCTAGGGAACAAGCTCGTGTCATGGTTCAGCAAGAAGCAAAATTCTATTTCTACATCAACAGCTGAAACTGAGTACATTGCTGCTGGTAGTTGCTGTGCACAGATACTATGGATGAGGAATCAACTATTTGACTATGGTTTGACTGTTGACAAAATTCCAATATTCTGTGACAACACAAGTTCCATTGCCATTACTGAAAATCCAGTGCAGCACTCAAGAACCAAGCACATTGATATCAAGTACCACTTCATTAGGGAACATGTGATGAAAGGTACAGTGGAACTTCATTTTGTTCCAAGTGAAAAGCAGATTGCAGACATATTTACCAAGCCACTTGATGAATCAACATTCACAAGATTAGTAATGAGCTAGGTATGCTTAATTATTCATAAATTTATGTCCTCTATATAATTTGTATTGAAGCCTGAAATGAATTTACTGCAAGAACAAAGTTGGCTTCAAGAAAGACCTATCCTATCAACGGATATTCCCTATCCGTTGAAAGCCAAAATTGTTCTATCAACGGATGTTCATTATCCGTTGAAAGACAAATACATTTCTGGTAATTTTATCCCTCAACGGATAAAATAGTGTTGGTCATCAACGGATATCTATTTACCTTATCCGTTGAAGTGTCACATCAGTTACTTTCAGTAAATCACAGCCGTTGATTTCTTTACTTAACCGTTGATACAGATATACATTGTTGTATGTATTTATTTTAAAGGAAGTTTAGAATTTCTACAGTTTTATTTATTCTTAAACGGCTGTAATTTACTTAAAAGTATCATTTTATTTACATTTTAATTCAAGAAAGTATAAAAGCCCATTGAACTCTTATTTTTTCACTTTACGCTTTCTTGCAATTTTCATTCTCATTCTCTTCCAAAATTCTCAAGTTTTTCTCTGCAACCTCTACTCACAACAATGGCACCAGTAGTCAAAATTATGTCTCAAACAGGATTTGTTTATGAAAAGAATAATTTCGTAGCCTTGGTTGAAAAGAATGAAGCCCATTCTGATTATCACAAGATGATGGACTTCATCAAACACTGTAAACTGAGCTATGCAATGCTGGAAGCCCCAACCATCTACTGTGAGGTGATTGAGGAGATTTGGACAACTGCAGAGTTCAACTCCACAGATATGACTATTGCATTCTCTCTCAAAGGTAAGGATTATTGCATTAACTGTGATGATATACAGTCTTGCTTTAAGTTGCCTGAGAATAATGCCATAACACCACACACTGATAAAGATGTATCCGCTATGTTAGATTCCATAGGCTATGCTTTTGATTCTGCTAGTTTAGGTAGCATTAGAAGGAAAGGCCTTAGGAAAGAATGGAGTTTTCTTGGAGATGCCTTTATTAAGGTTTTCTCTGGGAAGATTAGCAATTTTGATGCCATAACTTCATCTCTTGTTAATATGCTTTATATGCTAGTTTCTGATAGGTACTTTAATTTTAGCAACTGTGTCATGCTAGAAATAGGTTCCAGATTAGGTAACAAAGCTAATAGACCACATAACATCTACTATGCTAGATTCTTTATGTTATAGGCTAACCATGTTGCTGAAGGATTGGTTATATCAAATGAGAATAATAAACTCAAATGCTAGGCATAAGAGAAAAGGGTCCTTGCAGACCTTTTGAGAATGAACCTCAACAGCTAGGTGCCATTGGTATATTTGCCAATCATGAATGCACCACAGGTAAGTGAGGTAAACACTTCTATAACTCCTACTATCTCCAACCCCATTGTTTCTTTGTCTTCAAGTGTGGCAATGGGATCTGTGTCTTTGCCCAAACAGGTTCCTACCATAGCCACCAAAACTAAAGTTTGAAAACTCAAGTCAAAGAAAACTACCTCTGTTGTTTCTCAAAAGACAACAGTTGTAACAACTACCATAAACCCTGAAGGGAGTGAACAGGGTGTGAGTGGTGAGGGGAGGGGTGAACATCAAGAAACCCCCAGGATAAGGTGGGAGAGGTGAGTGGTACCCAAGCCAGCCAAGCCACAGTATCTCAAAAGACTGTGGTGGTTCAAAAGGAGTCTAACACATCCCTAGTTGCATCCTCCCAAAAGGGTGCAACTATTGAAAATAGTCCCCAACCAGGGACACAGACCAAAAGAGGGAGGGACACTGAAGCCACACATTCACCAATTAAAGCCTTTTCAAGGAAGAAGAAGACCAAGACCCTAGTTTCCACATAAGGGACACACACAACACAGATACATCCACCTGTATCTGTGCCTTCACAAATTCAGCTTGATGTGATTCCAGCAAATGTGGAGTCACAGCCCCATTCTCTCATAATAGAAACACACCAATCATCAAACTCTCCATCACCCTCTCTGGATGTGGATATGATATTCACATCAATTCCTGATTCTCCCTCATTAAAACTTAGGGAGGAGCCCCACTCAAAACCTGATGATCATCATATTTTAGATGATTTGTTGGATCATCAGCCAATTCTTTCAGATGTAGTTGAAGAATCTGTGTTACCTCACTTAAAATCAATTCACACAGATTCAACAATTATGTCACTTTCTATATCTACATCTTTTCCTTCTTCAACGGATATCTCTCATCCGTTGACAAGTGGTTGTTCTTCAACGGATAAGCTTAACAGTAGTTATCCGTTGATACCATCAGTTTCCACTTCAACGGATACTCCCTATCCGTTGATGGTCTCTACACACATAACAGAAACAATTCCAACTGTAGAGGACATGGCTACTGTACAATCACTTTTAGGTTTGAGGGCAGGGAGTGATCTTTTGAGTGAGAGGCTGGGTTGCTCCCAGGCAAAAGGAGAGGTTGAGAGTCACCATATGCATGCTATTTCTTCCAGCATGGCAAAAGTGAGTGAGGGGAGTGCCACCTTAGAAGGTGAGGGTGAGGGTGTGAGGGTGTGTGTGAGCCAGGGGGAGCCCCTGATGCAAGAAAATAGAGAAAAAGAGAGAAAAGGCAGGTACAGAAGCTATAAGGGTGGATCCAGCCATTGCTAGTGAGTCAATGAAAGTGGATGATGCAGAAAAGGAAAGACAATTTCAGCAACATTACAAAGCTGAAATTGATAACATTTCCTTGGATGCTGACACTTTTACTCATCCTGTTTCAGCCTATCAATTATTGGCTGTTCAGGGCAATGTAGAGGCAGAACAGACATTAAACATTGTACACACTTCAGAATCTCTTCTCAGAGACAAAGCTGCTGTTAACAAGCTGCCTTCTCAAGCTAGTGAGCCATCTGAAGAATTTGGAGTAAATTCTAATGATGATGACTCTGATTTTTTGGATGAGAGCATGAACTTAGGGGGAGTAGCAGGCCCAAGTTCTGTTCCAGATCTTCCTGAATGGGCATGGGCAAAAGCATCAACACCAGGAGAGTTTGGTGTCACTTTGGTCAGACAAGTCATGACAATTCAGAAGGCCCTTCAGGAGACTACAGATGCTGGTACCAAGGCAATTCTTCAAGCTCATCTGGAATCTCTGCATCTCCTGCAGTTGCAGCACTTCAAACAGAATCTAAGTGTGGATGAGCTCAAGCAGGATATTGCTGATCTAAAATCCTACAATGCTGAGAAGTTGGATTCAGTCATACCTTATGGTACTATGCAAGATTTGTTGGGGAGACTGAGGAAAGAATCTGATGCTGACAAGAGACTGGCCAGATTGGAAACCAGAGTTCAGATCATTGAAGACTCTATGGTCACCATTCTTCAGAATCAACAAACTCAAATAAATCTACTCATGCAGCTGGAAAATGCACAAGCCTTGACCCCTACCCTTGATGATAATAAAAAGGGGGAGAATAAAGGGGAAGGGGAAGGAGAGCCATCAACAACAGTTCAAATTTCTCAAGTGCTAGTTCCTGCCATCACCACTTCTCCAATTATTCAAATTAAAGGAAAGCTTGATGGAATTGATCTAATCCAGATAGCAGCAGCTGAATTGCAAGTCAAAGAGCAAAGGAAGAAGATTGATGAAAAGATGTAACAAATATTTGGTTCTACAACTTCTCAATCACAATCTGTGAAGCATAGCACAAAAGTGGAATCAATTATTATTGAGCTCAATCCAGTAGGGAGGAATAAGGTTGGAGAGACTTCTTCCAAGGATGTGAAACCTATGGTTCTCATGCCCAACAATAGATCCAATAAGGACTCTACAAATAATCCTCTGAAAGAAGTGGATTTTCCTCTTCCAAAGGCTGATGAGGACAAGCTTTTGGGTAGAAGTATCTCAAAACTCAAAGAGACCATGGATGTGGCTGTAAGGAGGAACATAGCTATTATCTTCAGAGAGGGAAAAAGCATATGTGTGATGCAAGGACATCTCAAATTCTCAATAGCCAAGAGGGAAGAAACCAGAAGGTTGAAGGAAGAAGCCAAACAGCTAAAGGCTGACAAAAGAGCACAAGCAAAGCTTGAAAAATAGCTAAAGTCAAGTCAGGCTGAAGAACAGAAAGAAATTGAAGACAAAAGTGAAGATGAAGCTATGGGGGACATGGTTGATACTAATATGGAGGAAAGAAGTAAGGGAAGAGAAGAATGGCAAAAAGGGAACAGAAAGAAGGTCAATGCAAAGAGAAAGATGGTAGATGAGACTGAAGAAACCCAATCAATATCCAAACCACTACCCTCTATTCCTGAACCCATTGTGCCTGACCCCTTCATGAACATTCATGGTGAAATAATCATTCCCAAGGAGGAACCAATTGATTGGGACACCATCAAATTGCCCACCTTCCTAACCTCTTCTCCACCATCAAAAAAGCAAAAAAGAAGAATCAAATCAATACCCTCTAAAGCCTCAATCAAATTCACACAGAAGCCTAAGCCTAAGCCTCAAGCCTCTAAGGATGATTATGTTCACATCTGTGACATAAAAGAATTTTCAGACATTGAACTCTATCTGGATGAGCTGGAGGAAGTAAGGGGAATAGCTGCCTATAGACAGCTACCAGAAAGACTAGTGTTCAAATACAAAGGAGATGGGGAAAGAACCTGGCCTCTTTACAGAATTCTGAATGAAGGCTACTCTACCTTGATTAGAGTCTACTCTACCATACAAAGGGATTCTGGCTTTACCAGGACTGCCAAGTCTGAGATTCTCAACAAGATTGCCAACATAAGGAAAACTTGGAGGGAGCCCAATGCTTTGCCTAGAACATTACTCATTCAAGAAAGAGGAATTACAATTCACAAATCACCTCATTGGCTGATGGAGTTCAGAGACAACAAAGGAGTCAGAAGATTTTTCAGAATTGAAGATCAGTTCAAGATTGCCAGTAATGAAACTCTCAAGGATATGCAATCTAAGTTAGACATCAATGAAGAAGATGAAGCTGAATTCTACAGACAACTTCAACTTCAAATAGAGGAGAATGACAGGAGGCTAGAAAAGAAAATAAGGAATCAAAGGAAAAGAAACTAATCTGCTCAGGCTAAAGGAGCACCCTTGGAAATAATGTAACTCTTCAATTCCATCTCAGCATACACATTTTTGTAGCACTTTTGAATTTCTGCTTTATTACAGTTTATATATTTGTCAAGTGTTTTGTTATCATCAAGCTAAACCTAAATTTATGCCTGCAGTTCTAGTAGACATAAATAGGGGAGATTGTTAGGAATATGTGTATTAGTTTGATGATAAGTTAAACAAAACACTAAAGTAGAAATCTAGTGTTTGTAGCCTCAACGGATAAGACCATCTTGGCTATCCGTTGAAGGAGTAGCTTTACTTAGCAATAAGTTTAGTATTGTAGCACATTTCATTCTCTGGATTCAAGTTGTAATTCTTAGATGTTGTAGGAAATTATCAGTCATGTTGAATACTAATGGATATGCAAATAGGAAGGTTAATTGTAAATATTTCATGCCTTGTAATTTTGTATAAGTGAAGAAGTATCAACGGATATTGAAGACCTTCAACGGATAAGAAACAAAGCTTCAACGGATGTCTCTAATGTTTCAACGGATAATATCCATTAACGGATAAGTGCTTCAACGGATAAAGACTTCAACTGATAATGCATCAACGGATAAAGCTTCAACGGATAAAGCCTCAACGGATAAGGCATCAAAGGATGAAAGCTTCAACAGATGAAAGCTTCAACGGATGCTTAGTTCATTAGCAGTTGATAGTGATAATTCACAAGCTGACAGAGGCACATGGGTTGACAGAGATAAACTGGAATGTGGAAGCCTCTAGGAGTAATCAAGAAAATGCAGCATTTCTATTCTGATGCAAACAAGGGAGTATTCAAAGATTCACAGATTATCCTAGATTGCATTGGATAGAGAAATGAAGAAGAAACATGTGAAGAATCTTTTTAATTGTATTTTACAGTTTTGTCTTCACTTGTAAACTTGGTGATATATAAACCAAGTAGCAGCTAGTAATTAGACAAGAATTTTCTAGAGCTGTTTAAAAATATCAAGAGAGAAAATCATCTAGTTTGTACTAGGAAGCATCTGTGATTTAATTCTTTGAATCACAGATTTTCTGAAATATCACATCTCTGGTGGAACAACAAATCCACCAGAAAATTTTTTAAGTTCTTTGTGTTCTTTACATTTGTGTTTGAATATATATTTGTCTGTATTAGCTTCAAGCAATTCACACACTTGTTCTCAAAAACACTTAGCCTTAGAAACTGCTCAAAACTTGAAAAAGTTTTGAGATTTATATTCAACCCCCCTTCTGTAAATCTCATTGTTAGTCCACTGGGAATAACATATACTATTATAAACCCTATTTTTATTCTAACCCCAATTTTTATAAAAACCTAATTCTCTCCACCTCCTCCTCCTCCTTAACGTCGTTTCTTGGTGGATACCGGTGGAGTGCTTCACGTTTGAGGAGCAGCTGCTAAGGATCTCCGATCGATGCTCTTGGATCGCATATTAAAGGTTAGTAATCGATCCCTACGTTTTTACCATGATTTATATGCTTTTATTTGGATTTTATGTGTGTAAAAGTGTTTTACCATGCCTCCGCTGCGATTAAAATCCAACAATGGTATCAGAGCCTAGGTTGTATGCATATAGATCTGTGGTAAAAATTTTAGAATTTTATGTGCTTGTATGAATTAATTATGATTTTCACAAGTTATATTATGGATTAATTTTGTCTGATGAGAAATCGTTTCTCAAAATAATTTTGAATGTTGATCTGGGTTCTACAAGTGTTGTAGATCGTCTGGGTATTTTTCTTATATTTTTATGATATGTAGATTTTTTATTATAAATTTTTGAAGTTGTTGCAATTAAATTCGTAATTAAATAATCATATATATATAAATTGTAAGTATGTATATATATATCTGCTGCTGCTGCTTGTCTGACTAATGGCACGGGAAGCAAAGCAAGGACCAGAACAGAGAATGTCAGGCACGGAATCCCGTACGAGAAAAAAGAAACGGCGGCTGCTGCAGGCGCGTGTGGCGCACGCGCGCGCGGGCGGGTGTCGCGCATTCCGGGAATGCGTTACACCCTGTGGCGCATTCACGGAATGCGTTACACCTTTTAATGGCTTAAAAGGGTTGTAACGCATCACCGGAATGCGTTACAGGGCTTGTAACGCGTTCCTGTAGTGCGTTACAGCCCGACTGTTCACATTAAATTTGATTTTTTGGGAGTTTTGTAACTCCGTTTTGGGCATGTAATATATCGTTGGATTCGTTTTTCTGAGACGGATCTAATGGATGATCAAATTTTAGTTTATATAAAAGTTTTGAACTGATTATATTCCATGAAGTGTTTTAAAGATGTTTTTTGACTGTTTTAATTGCTTTTAAATGCTTCATGTGATACATAGAGATGTATAATGCTTAGACCAATATGCTAGATGATGTAACATGCCTACCTTGATGTTTATTCATGTTTATATATGTGATATATGCTTAGTTTATCATGCGATGATAGATTTAGGTGAACTTAAATGAACATAAGGCGCTTGTTAGACAATCTAGTATAGTGAAATTGTTTCATAACCTTAATAATAATATTATGAATACAATCATGAGATTCTTGTGTTTATGAAACACGTAATTGAATATGAATTTTCGATATGAGAGAAAGGATAATTCTGTCAATAACAGATTTCTATCTGTAAGAAAGGGTTATTAAGTGACGCCTCTTGACAATGCTCCACCCGATCTGGGAATCATCTGATTATTGATTATTGATTTGAAATATTTAATTTAAAAGGAAGAATCTCTTTATAATATGATTATGATTGTAACGTAATATAATCCCTCTAAAATTAAATAATATCAAGTAGTAATTGGCCAATGACACAACGGGCTTGTGTCGGTCATAGCCTTCCAACATGATAGAAAGTAGTTCTTATTTTTAAATCATTGTCGTTTCGTGCCACAGCCGAGGGCTTTGATTTCGAAATAAGAAATACTTGTCTATTACATAAGATGTGTACATTGAATAAGAATCTAAAGGTCGTTACGTGCCACGGCCGTGCGCCTTTGGGGACTGATTCAATTGTACGGAATGTTGGGTTAGACTTGACTTAGAATATTGAGTTTGTCGTGCCACAGCCGTGACTCAATTATTCAAGAGGCTAAAGTTTGATTAGGGAATAACATTAGATGTAATTGACAAGAGTTGTCTGCCTATTGAACATTACATGGCGGTTTGTGCCACAGCCGGGGTTGTGTAATGGAATGTAGGATCCCTATTCCCACTAGCATTATGAATGCTTAATTTTTCACGTAGGGGGTTAAATAAATTAGATAAACTAGTGGGAGCCACTTATGAATAAAGACCCGATTCATATAGTGTTTTAAAATGAAATTGAATATTTTCTAAGTGTTGTTATGTGTTTATCATTTACAGATTTACAATATAGATTATGTCTTCTGCACTATCACTCAGGAGCATACTAGATGCTCACAAGTTGACTGGTCCTAATTATGCTGACTGGCTTCGAAACTTGAGAATTGTTCTCAGGATTGAGAAGCTAGAATACGTGATGTTATTCCCAGTGGACTAACAATGAGATTTACAGAAGGGGGGTTGAATGTAAATCTCAAAACTTTTTCAAGTTTTGAGTAGTTTCTAAGGCTAAGTGTTTTAGTGAACAAATGTGTGTGAATTGCTTGAAGCTAATACAGACAGATATATATTCAAACACAAATGTAAAGAACACAAAGAACTTAAAACTTTTCTGGTGGATTTGTTGTTCCACCAGAGATGTGTTATTTCAGAAAATCTGTGATTCAAAGAATTAAATCACAGTTGTTTCCTAGTACAAACTAGATGATTTTCTCTCTGGATATTTCTAAATAGCTCAGGAAAATTCTTATCTAATTACTAGCTGCTACTTGGTTTATATATCACCAAGTTTACAAGTGAAGACAAAATTGTAAAATACAATTAAAAAGATTCTTCACATGTTTCTTCTTCATTTCTCTATCAAATGCAATTTAGGCTTGGCTGTAGATCTTTGAATACTTCCTTATTTGCATCAGAATGGAAATGCTGCATTTTCTTGATTCCTCCTAGAGGCTTCCACATTCCAGTTTGTCTTTGTCAACCCATGTGCCTCTGTCAGCTTGTGAATTGTCACTATCAACTGCTAATGAACTAAGCATCCGTTGAAGCTTTCATCCGTTGATGCCTTATCCGTGAGGCTTTATCCGTTGAAGCTTTATCCGTTGATGCATTATCAGTTGAAGTCTTTATCCGTTGAAGCACTCATACGTTGATGGATATTATCCGTTGAAGCATTAGAGATATCTGTTGAAGCTTTGTTTCTTATCCATTGAAGGTCTTCAATATCAGTTGATACTTCTTCACTTATACAAAATTACAAGGCATGAAATATTTACAATTAGCCCTCCTATTTGCATATCCACTAGTAGTCAACATGACAGATAATTTCCTACAACATCTAAGAATTACAACTTGAATCCAGAGAATGAAATGTGCTACAATACTAAACTTATTGCTAAGTAAAGCTACTCCTTCAACGGATAGCCAAGATGGTCTTATCCGTTGAGGCTACAAACACTAGATTTCTACTTAAGTGTTTTGTTTAACTTATCATCAAACTAATATACATATTCCTAACAATCTCCCCCTATTTATGTCTACTAGAACTGTAGGCATAAATTTAGGTTTAGCTTGATGATAACAAAACACTTGACAAATATATAAACTGTAATAAAGCAGAAATTCAAAAGTGCTGCAAAAATGTGTATGCTGAGATGGAATTGAAGAATTACATTGTTTCCAAGGGTGCTCCTTTAGCCTGAGCAAATTAGTTTCTTTTCCTTTGATTCTTTGTTTTCTTTCCTAGCCTCCTGTCGTTCTCCTCTATTTGAAGTTGAAGTTTTCTGTAGAATTCAGCTTCATCTTCTTCATTGATGTCCAACTTAGATTGCATATCCTTGAGAGTTTCATTACTGGCAATCTTGAGCTGATCTTCAATTCTGAAAAATCTTCTGACTCCTTTGTTGTCTCTAAACTCCATCAACCAATGAGGTGATTTGTGAACTGTAATTCCTCTTTCTTGAATGAGTAATGTTCTAGGCAAGGCATTGGGCTCCCACCAAGTTTTCCTTATGTTGGCAATCTTGTTGAGAATCTCAGTCTTGGCAGTCCTGGTAAAGCCAGAATCCCTTTGTATGGCTGAGTAGACTCTAACCAAGGTAGAGTAGCCTTCATTCAGAATCCTGTAGAGAGGCCAAGTTCTTTCCCCACTTCCTTTGTATTTGAACACTAGTCTTTCTGGTAGCTGTATGTAGGCAGCTATTCCCCTTACTTCCTCCAGCTCATCCAGATAGAGTTCAATGTCTGAAAATTCTTTTATGTCACAGATGTGAACATAATCATCCTTAGAGGCTTGAGGCTTAGGCTTAGGCTTCTGTGTGAATTTGATTGAGGCTTTAGAGGGTGTTGATTTGATTCTTCTTTTCTGCTTCTTTGATGGTGGAGAAGAGGTTAGAAAGGTGGGCAATTTGATGGTGTCCCAATCAATTGGTTCCTCCTTAGGAATGATTGTTTCACCATGAATATTTATGAAGGGGCCAGGCACAATGGGTTCAGGAATAGAAGGTAGTGGTTTGGATATTGATTGGGTTTCTTCAGTCTCATCTACCATCTTTCTCTTTGCATTGGCCTTCTTTCTGTTCCCTTTCTGCCATTCTTCTCTTTCCTTACTTCTTTCTTCCATATCAGTATTAACCATGTCCCCCATAGTTTTATCTTCACTTTTGTCTTCAATTTTTTTCTGTTCTTCAGCCTGACTTGACTTTAGCTGTTTTTCAAGCTTTGCTTGTGCTCTTTTGTCAGCTTTAGCTGTTTGGCTTCTTCCTTCAACCTTCTAGTTTCTTCCCTCTTGGCTATTGAGAATTTGGGATGTCCTTGCATCACATATATGCTCTTTCCCTCTCTGAAGATAATAGCCATGTTCCTCCTTACAGCCACATCCATGGTCTCTTTGAGCTTTGTGATACTTCTACCCAACAGCTTGTCTTCATCAGGCTTTGGAAGAGGAAAATCCACTCCTTTCATCTGAGCAAGGCTTAGAGGATTCTTTGTAGAGTCCTTATTGGATCTGTTGTTGGGCTTGAGAACCATAGGTTTCAGATTCTTGGAAGAAGTCTCTTCAACCTTATTCCTCTCTACTGGCTTGAGCTCCACAATAATTAATTCCACTTTTGTGCTGTGCTTCACAGATTGTGATTGAGAAGTTGTAGAACCAAATATTTGTTGCATCTTTTCATCAATCTTCTTCCTTTGCTCTTTGACTTGCAATTCAGCTGCTGCTATCTGGATTAGATCAATTCCATCAAGCTTTCCTTTGATTTGAATAATTGGAGAAGTGGTGATGGCAGGAACTAGCACTTGAGAAATTTGAACTGTTGTTGATGGCTCTCCTTCCCCTTCCCCTTTATTCTCCCCCTTTTTGTTATCATCAAGGGTATGGGTCAAGCCTTGTGCTTTTGCCAGCTGCATGAGTAGATTTGTTTGAGTTTGTTGATTCTGAAGAATAGTGACCATAGAGTCTTCAATGATCTGAACTCTGGTTTCCAATCTGGCCAGCCTTTTGTCAACATCAGATTCTTTCCTCAGTCTCCCCAACAAATCTTGCATAGTACCATAAGGTATGACTGAATCCAACTTCTCAACATTGTAGGATTTCAGATCAGCAATGTCCTGCTTGAGCTCATCCACACTTAGATTCTGTTTGAAATGCTGCAACTGCAAGAGATGCAGAGATTCCAGATGAGCTTGAAGTATTGCCTTGGTACCAGCATCTGTAGTCTCCTGAGGGGCCTTCTGAATTGTCATGACTTGTTTGACCAAAGTGACACCAAACTCTCCTGGTGTTGATGCTTTTGCCCATGCCCATTCAGGAAGATCTGGAACAGAACTTGGGCCTGCTACTCCCCCTAAGTTCATGCTCTCATCCAAAGAATCAGAGTCATCATCATTAGAATTTACTCCAAATTCTTCAGATGGCTCACCAGCTTGAAAAGGCAGCCTGTTAACAACAGCTTTGTCTCTGAGAAGAGATTCTGAAGTGTGTACAATATTTAAAGTCTGTTCTGCCTCCACATTGCCCTGAGCAGCCAATAATTGATAGGCTGAAACAGGATGAGTAAAAGTGTCAGCATCCAAGGAAATGTTATCAATTACAGCTTTGTAATGTTGCTGAAATTGTCTT